>NC_030417.2:15512146-15592146 GCF_001660625.3 Ictalurus punctatus | reverse complement strand
ATGTTACATTTCTATATGTAATTATTTGTGTGTGTGTGTGTGTGTGTGTGTGTGTGTGTGTGTGTGTGTGTGTGTGTTTCAGGGTCACTACAGGAAAGCTCTGTCCAGTCTAATGCAGCTAACGTCTCTTCAGCCCCAGCAGAACCAGAACACACACCCATCAGCCTCCAGCCTGGAGACACACAGAGCCTTAATTCAGCAAGCATCCTGTCACTACGCACTTGGGGAGTACCGGGTAACATGGTCACATACACAGCAAACATCTTATTAGTACACACACAGACTGATGCATCATGTGCAGTTTCCTGCCTTGATTGATGTTGATTTGTGTATTTGTATGCCTGTGTGTGTGTGTGTGTGTGTGTTTGTGTGTGTGTGTGTGTGTGTGGGTTGTGTTTGATTTCCCTAGTTGGCCTGTGAGAAGCTGTTGGAGGTTGTAAGTGGTCTGGTACCTCAAAATCAGGAGGCAACAAAGTCCAGCGAGGAGCAGAACCGAGGAAGAAACAAAGGCAAGAAAGGTGCGTCTATCCTAGATGAGTCCCTTCAAATCGTGCAAATCACCTGTCTGCAGTTGTCACCTCCGATGTTGTCCGACTTTTCTTCAGTAAAACTGTCTGAGACAGGTTTTTTTTTTTTTATTAGCATCTAGACTACTGCCTCTAAACACATGTTAACATGAAGACAAATCAGGGATAGAAAATGCGGACTGAGGAACCAGATCACAGTTACTTTGCTGTCAAATGTAATGCAATGTAACATAAAAGAAAGAGACAATTTAAAAAGAAAAATAATAATTACATTGCCAATATACTAATGGTTAAATAGACCTGAATTTATATTCCAAATATTATTTATTATTAATAATACTAATTATTACAAATATTATTTATTAATAATATTTTGATCTGAATTATTATTAAATGTTGCATTGTACGTCTATAGTTCATTGTTGCGTGCAATTCTCAGACAAATCTCCGTAGTTATCTCTAAGATCTGAATTTCAATATTAAATCCTCACTACGAGTACTTAACTCAACTCTGAATACATTACTAGTTACATTGCATAGTACTATAGTCATATACTCCAGTGGAGCCTTCTGATTCAATTTTACAATCATATTTAGTGTATTCTTCACTGTGGGTTTTGGACATGAATCGCAAATAGTGGAGTGCTCTATGAAGTAAATAGGACGTGGATTTAAAACTCTTTTTCCTGCTTGTAGGCAATGACTTGAGGCTTATTCCCTGCACTAGCAAAGACATTCTGCCCTTCTGTCTGCAGCTCATGCTGGCCTGCTTCAAAGTAAATACATACATGCACACACAATATTATTCACTCACCATCATCATCCCACTTCACTGCTAGATTAGAAATGATATAGAAATAAGCATTGAATGTTCTTGCTTTGAATCTTCAACTGTCTGTTTTTAGTTGCGAGCGTTCACCGAGGGCAACAGAGATGACCTGTCTCTAGGTCATGTGATCGTTCTCCTGCAGCATGATTGGCCACAGGGAGAGACTCTGTTCTTGAAGGCAGTGGACAAAATTTGTGATCAGGGGAGTTTTCAGTACGAGAACTTCTTCAACTACGTCACCAGTATCCTTCACAGTGTGCTAAAATGACTACTAATTAGTGATTCATTGTTGTATGAACAGAGCAAGAATGCATTCACACTATGCATGGTATGGCATGGTATGTAAAGGAAGCCCACTTTAACTGTAGCTACAAATAGTGAAGTCTCACAAGAAAGGAAATTCTCTTGATTTTCTGCCTCTAAGGCTACAGTGCAATAAAACAACCTCCTCAATACCATGGTTGAGCCAATCCTTATTTCATTTATGATTGATGATAACAAATCTAACCTAGGTAGCAAGCTAGACTAGATAGTTAGGTAAGACTTAGTCCTGTCACGATAATTACGTTATCGACTTATCGTACGATTATATGGACATGACCTTGATCATTTTTGCTGATCTCGATATCACCCATTGTGTTTCCATGCGTGTTTGTTTACATACTAACAAACGTCCCAAGCGAATGCACAAGTGACCGGTAAGTCACGTTGTGAATACGCTCTTTCCGTTGCAACGCACTAAAACACGGACAATGAATAATTAAAGCATAAAGAATTCACAGTATTGTACTACAGTAGTGTACTCATTGTAACGTTATTTCAGGAGATCAGATTTTCACAGCAAGGGCAGTTTTCACGTTTTTGTTGATGCGTGTTTAAATTACTATATAAAATGTGTCAATATTTGGTTTAATTTAGCATTTTCTCGTCAACTAATATTCAGTTGAGTGAAATGAATAAGTATGTCATGACGAAATACTGACTAAATTTAAAGGATATTTACTTCAGAAGACAAAATGACTGAAAACAGACTATGACTGAAAACAGTGAGACAGTTAACACTGGAACTGGCCCGAGAGCCTAGGTTAAATCTGTTGGTTACTAATTTTATGCATTTTAGTTTAAAAATAAACGCACTTTGTTAACAGCCAGGTTTATTCTTTGTAGTAAACAATAAAACACAGCGCTGTTTTGTTTGTATTTATTCATTGTGCCCCCTTGTGAACTGTTGATTATATAAAAATTTACTGTCCACTAGTATGAAAGCAAGTGTAACACCAAGGCATCTTTGTCTTTACTTTCTTTCTTCTTTACTTCAGAATGATATACCACGCTTTACTAAATGCAAAAAAATTTGACCATAGCTTAGCTACAAACAGTGTTGGACAAGTGCAGGTTCTTTACAATTATGTAATCTTATTGTTTTAGTGTTATTAATCCCCTTGACTACCATCCCAGACATCGATATGTTGGAAGAGTTCGCGTACCTCCGTACGACAGAAGGCGGGCGGGTCCAGCTGGAGCTATTGCCCAATCAGGGGATGCTAATTAAGTAAGTTTATATATTCAAACAATATAACAATGGCGAAATAATGACAAGTGATTATTTAAGATATTTTATTGTAAAGTTTTGTATTTCTTTTATTTTGGACAAAGTCTCCTGTAGTCGGCTCCTGAATTAATGGCACCCGTTATAAAAATGTGGAAAATGTATATCTTAAAAGGAATGAATAATACATACAAGGTCAAGTGCTTTGTGTTTTGTGTTGAAAGTGTCCCAAGGTGATAGATTTTACATGTGAACAACCTCATATGTGTCATTGTTGAATTTCGCCACATTTTAAGACAAAATAGTACTGTTTAGAAGATAAATTCTTATTATTTGATTTTTTTTTCATAAAAAGGTAAGTTGCAAGGTAAGTCATTTCTCTTGTTTGTATTTAATGTTGGTTGTAGCGTGAATTCCGTTTTGCCCATCCTATTGAACGGTGCCAATAATTTTGGATTTGACGATAATGTGTCTAATGGGAAGAATAATACTTTTACATCCCCCCTCCCCCCTTTCTTTCCTTACCCTACCTTAGCGATTTGGCTTAGCTTCTAGTGAAGACCTCTAATATGCACTGTGTCTGGCTGTTTTTGCTGCAGATGACCTTTGACCTTACACATGGGGTGCATTCAAGACTCAAAATCATGTCAAAACAACCATTAACACCTTTCAGTATAAATATGAAACATAATGAAAGAAACTCAGTTTTTCATTGATATCGTTAAGGAAGATCCATTACTTTATTTCAGGGGCACTACTTACCCAGAGGGCAATGCAATCTGAAGCAGTTTCCTTTTAAGAAAGCTGTTTATTAAATGTAAAAAAAAATCTGGAGAAATCATGTTTTTTTTCATTGGCAGGCAAGCAGTGGTTAATGTAGTTAGAACTGCTTTCTGAGATCCCGTGGCTGGCACTACTTAATAGTTTCCTCATTAACATACCGCATAAAATATAGACCAAAAAGATTGTTCAAAAAAGACTATCAAAATCTGTATCCAAGTTACAGGGTTAGTAAAGTTATGTAGATAATATTTAGTTACTGCAACCAATCACTTTGTGTAAAACATGCTTAGAGAGATAAATAACTAACTTGTTTAGTTGTTAGCCAGTATGTTTTTCTTCTCTTAAGGGAAACAGTACTTTATTTAATGGAGCTGTTAGCTAGCTATTTATGACGGGGTCACTCCTATGTTCCCAGGGTCATATGTTCCTCAATCCAATATTCTGTTAACACACATTAAGTAAAATTTTCCAAAGGTTTTATGTAGTCAGGACTCGTTTTTCCCAGGGCCCTATTAACTTTATTACCTCTTAATTTTAAACACCAAAGACACATTTAAATGAATGACAACATACATTAGTTTAAAATCCATCCTTGATCCACACATGAAAGTTATGAACTTGGAAAATTATCTACCCTCATTTGTGCTGCTGTAAAAATAGCTGTTGGTCTACGTTCATACCGTTCAACCGTTCAAAGTGATATGTCAACATGTCCGCCATATTGATCCCGGCAAGACTGCCCTATAAACAAAATACAAGTAAACAGGGGAGCTGTGGTTTTTCTGGATAAAAAGCACAATAAAGTTTTCATTTCTCAAACAATTTCAATGGTTTATGATCTATGTGAAGTACAAAAAAATTTAAGTCTCCAGTTACTTAGAATCTCGATAGTTAGACTTGGAAAATTATTTGTCATAAGGAATTGTGAAAACTCACACTTGTCAAGCATAGATTTGGCTTATTTTTCTTGTTTGATAAATGCTGAGATATCCCTAATGTAAGATAATTTACTGTACATGAAATGTGCATAAAGTTTTTTTTATTCATTGTGGAGCTGGCCTTTTCTGTCTTCGACCCCATCTTTTAGCTTTTCTTGTGCTCCAGGTTGGAATTCTGTTAACAAAGCTCGATCATTTTTAAATACTGTAAAAAGAAATCTAAATAGTGTATCTTTAAGTACTAACAATTGACCATCATTATACCAAAATGGAACAAAATCAGCAAATACAAATCAAATAGTGAGACACTGGCAGTCAGTCTGCTTTCTATATTTTATTAACAATAAAAGGATACAGATGTACTCCAAAACAGACAATTACAAAGATAATATAAGATAGTCCTTTATTGATCCAGTAAAACAGTTACAGTTGCACTAGTAAAAACCATTTATGTGATGATGATGATAATAATGATAAAAATAATAATAATAGATTTATAATAGCTAATAATAATAACAACAATAAGCCACAATTTGATGGCAAGCTATTAAATCATTATAGCCCATCGATACACCTACTGTTTGGAGGTGAGTGGGGCAACTGAATAAGTTCAGCTCCATCTCTAATAGTCAAAGTCCTCCGACTTGAAATGCTCACTGCATAGCACGGAGGACTCGCTTACGGAAACACCTTCCCATCTTACAGCACCTTCCCACTTCCTCCTCAGCTGTTTCTCTTTGGGAAACCTTAACAGTATGAGAAAAGTTAGCTAGCCAACAATCTACAGTAAGATTCACAATATGTCAGTCGCTCAGCCAAAACGAGGATGTCATAAAAATCGGTATGGAGAAAAACAGCAATATAGATGAAAATCTCGATTACGGGAAATTTAGTTTAGAATATAAACTATAATATAAGATGAGACTTTTTAATGTTGCCCGGACCAATATGGCGGTGACGTTGACGTACCATCCAGCAGCCAGTGCGGTGTCTATGTATTTATATGTCTGATTAGTACGCTATCTAGTTAGCATCCCATCTAGTTTGTGTGCTAAATTGCCACTAATCCAGATTATTAATACAGTCATTCTCTCCGTGTTTTATATATGATTTTTTACTGTTTATCTCCATCCTTTCATTTTACTAAATACTTTTATATTTTTATTAAAGATTTCAAGAGTGATAAATGGCTATAGTAAATAGCTACCTAGCTTGATAGTTAGCTACTGTGCAATGAAAACCACTCACTGTAACACTAAGAATAATGCTTTAATGTATGTAATGTAGCTTCTCCTGAAGCTAGTTGATTCTAAGATAAATTGAATGAAGTAGTAGCGTTGTTGTAAAGCTAGCTAGCAAAGTATTAATTTTATTAATACCTATTTTATTAAAGTATTAATGCCTAGCTTGATAGTTAGCTAACAGCTAGCTAACAAAGTATTAATTTACCTGCAAGTTAAGTAGCTTTTGCAAACAGTTATCAGTTTAATGAAAAAGACCATTTAACTTTTTGCTAGCTCATTGGCAAGTTGGCTAGTAAGTCTGCTAGTTAGCATGTTAGCTAGTAGTTCATCAAGTTACTTTGCTAATGTGGCAGTAATCCAGATTATTAAAGTGGAGTTTGTCTAGTGCTAACCACAATCACATTTGTCGGTGATTTTGTGGATAATGGGAGTGATGCACGTGTCATTTGTTTTTGTGGGTAATTATTAATGTTTTATCATCTTTTGTTTTTACATACCCTTGGTAAATCTATATTTATCTGACATTAAGTGATAACTTGGCTTATATTTGCGGTCTTGAATGCAGCCCTGTATTTGGGGTGTTGATGAATTGGTGTTTGATGTCCATAGGAACCCCAGCCCCGCCCTGGGGGTGGAGTTAAATACCCTGCTGCTTCCTGGGGCTCAGAAGGCTGACAGGTACCCCACCCTCGTCATTAAACTTTGCCCATCCCCAAACTCCGCGCCCAGCCTGCTCATACGCCGCAACGCGTCGCTATATATTTCCCCCTTTTGCGTTTCTTTATTTCGCAGGATTTTCATTTCACAAGTGTTTTAGTTTTGATTCATGGCATCTGTTGCAGTTTTGTCTCATTTTCTGTTGTTGTTGTCGTTGTTTTTGTTGTTGTACATTTGGATGAATCAAATGTGATGTTTTAATGTCATTATCAATGTTTTACTATGCAAAGATTCCCAACATCTGCATATTTTACTATTGTGTTGTGGAGCCTGTCACAAAATATCTGCCGTCTTTTGTCTGTTTTTCTTTTTTGTTTTGTTTTGTTTTTTAAATTAAGGATCACACAGAGATGCGTGTGTGTGTGTGTGTGTGTGTGTGTGTGTGTGTGTGTGTGTGTGTGTGTGTGTGTGTGTGTGTGTACAGTGCATCCGGAAAGTATTCACAGCGCTTCACTTTTTCCCCTTTTTGTTATGTTACAGCCTTATTCCAAAATGGATTAAATTCATTATTTTCCTCAAAATTCTACGAACAATACCCCATAATGACAACGTGAAAGAAGTTTGTTTGAAATCTTTGCAAATTTACTAAAAAAAAAAAAGCACATGTACATAAGTATTCACAGCCTGTTCCATGACACTCAGAATTGAGCTCAGGTGCATCCTGTTTCCACTGATCATCCTTGAGCTGTTTCTACAACTTGATTGGAGTCCACCTGTGGTAAATTCAGTTGGTTGGACATGATTTGGAAAGGCACACTACTGTCTATATAAGGTCCCACAGTTAACAATGCATGTCCGAGCACGAACCAAGCCATGAAGTCCAAGGAATTGTCTGTAGACCTCCGAGACAGGATTGTATAGAGGCACAGATCTGGGGAAGGGTACAGAAACATTTCTGCAGCATTGAAGGTCCCAATGAGCACAGTGGCCTCCATCATCTGAAATTGGAAGAAGTTTGGAACCAGCAGGACTCTTCCTAGAGCTGGCCGCCCGGCCAAACTGAGCGATAGGGGGAGATGGGCCTTAGTCAGGGAGGTGACCAAAAACCAGATGGTCACTCTGACAGAGCTCCAGCGTGTCTCTGTGGAGAGAGGAGAACGTTCCAGAAGAACAACCATCTCTGCAGCACTCCACCAGTCAGGCCTGTATGGTAGAGTGGCCAGATGGAAGCCACTCCTCAGTAAAAGGCACATGACAGCCCGCTTGGAGTTTGCCAAAAGGCACCTGAAGGACTCTCAGACCATGAGAAACGAATGATTGAACTCTTTGGCCTGAATGGCAAACGTCATGTCTGGAGGAAACCAGGCACCAGTCATCACCTGGCCAATACCATCCCTACAGTGAAGCATGGTGGTGGCAGCATCATGCTGTTGGGATGTTTTTCAGCGGCAGGAACTGGGAGACTAGTCAGGATTGAGGGAAAGATGAATGCAGCAATGTACAGAGACGTCCTTGATGAAAACCTGCTCCAGAGCGCTCTGGACCTCAGACTGGGGCAAAGGTTCATCTTCCAACAGAACAATGACCCTAAGCACACAGCCAAGATAACGAAGGAGTGGCTACAGGACAACTCTGTGAATGTCCTTGAATGGCCCAGCCAGAGCCCAGACCTGAACCCGATTGAACACCTCTGGAGAGATCTGAAAATGGCTGTGCACCGACGCTCCCCATCCAACCTGATGGAGCTTGAGAGGTATTGCAAAGAAGAATGGGAGAAACTGCCCAAAAATAGGTGTGCCAAGCTTGTAGCATCATACTCAAAAAGACTTGAGGCTGTAATTGGTGCCAAAGATGCTTCAACAAAGTATTGACCAAAGGCTGTGAATACTTATGAACATGTGCTTTTTTGTTTTTTATTTTTAATAAATTTGCAAAGATTTCAAACAAACTTCTTTCATGTTGTCATTATGGGGTATTGTTTGTAGAATTTTGAGGAAAATAATAAATTTAATCCATTTTGGAATAAGGCTGTAACATGACAAAATGTGGAAAAAGTGAAGCGCTGTGAATATTTTCCGGATGCACTGTATGTGTGTGCGCGTGTGCATGGGTGTGGTTTCACATTGTGACTTGAGTGCTTTCAGGTCGTGACCGAGATCATGAATCACATGATCTCAGTCGAGGTTTGAAAACATTTTGACACTGTAAAAGTTTTTGTCTGGTTGTTTGTCACAAAGCAAGTTTGAAATCGTGAGTGCAAAATGCACGCTCACTCAGTCTTGTTTCCGCTTTTTCAGGCATCACACTGTGACTCGTGGCATTACCAAAGGTGTGAAAGAAGATTTCCGGCTGGCCATGGAACGCCAGGTGTCTCGCTGCGGAGAAAATCTACTCAGCGTGCTACATCGATTCTGCATTAATGAGAAAATCATCCTCATCCAGTCCTTACCATGAACTCAGCCGCTTAGAAGAAAAAAAATCAACCCTGAATAATTTCCGTATTAATCTTCAACAGCATCCAATGTTTATTTTGGAATAAAATTCTAAGTTGTTAATCTCTACCTATAGAGAGTGATGCAGCCATGCTTTAGTTTTTTAATCTGTCCAGCTCTCCTCATCTGTACACAACAGATCAGCTTCCAAAGATTCAAATTTCATGCTAATAATGTACCACTTTCAACGCTATTACTCTTGTTATCTCATAGATCGCTAGCTAACTGAGCAAAGTCCCTGCTGTAACTCGGCTCAACTGGGCCATATAGCTGTATTGTATTTTGGAACTTACATTTGCTGTCTCCACCACATCTACATTGGATTTGTCATTAATACGACAATATTAATGTTTTAGGAGCTAGCAACAAATATCTAACCATTATCCTACGCATCTTCTACACATGTTTAATTTGTTTCAGGGAGGACTTTTCTGGTGACTTCTGCCCTATGCCCTAATTCTAACGGAATTTGCAATGTTCATGCGAAAAGCTTATTTTTCAACTTGATACTGTTCACTATTACTATTGTTTACTTTTGTGAATTGTGTAGGTTTAGAGTTGCCTATTTTGGATAAGCACAGACAGAGACCTCAAACAGGAGTGTCTTTCTTTTAACGGGGTAATGGAATCTGGTATATTTCCCTGTTAAAGCTTGTGGAATTGCATATTGCAAAACGTTAGGGTAATTGGTTGCAATGGTTGCATCCTGGCCTATGAAGAACCCCTCAGTGTTCTTAAGGTGTTTATGTCCAAGTATTATGTTTTATGTATCATTGCTTTGTAATTTCTATGTTTGGTTATCTAGTAGACTTGAGATCAGACTCAATTGAGATCAGACTTTGAAATCTCAGGAAAAAACAGAATAATAATTATATATATATATCTCACGTAATTAATCTTGGACTCACACACATTCTATAAACGTCTTTAATTTCAAATAAGGAACACTTTTTTTCTTTATCTATGTTTTTAAAATTATTGTAACTTTATATTGTATTTGAATTGCATACTTTAAATTGTTGTATACCTCATGACCTTTGAGACTTGGCAAAAAATAAATAGCCTGTTTTGAACTGAATCAATGGATAGTTGAAATCTTTACTGCATTTATATATTCTGCAACTGTTGTGGTAATTTGTTGCTGTAGTGCACTGTTTAGATCCTTCTGCTTCTTTTGTAATTGGTTTGTCCTCTCATTCCCATTCTCTCTCACCACAATCAGGTAGATCCGCTTGCAGTGCAGCACGCAGGTTTGCCCAAAACAGTCTCTGTTTGGCTGTGTCCTGGGGCCACTCTAAGTAAGTGCGTCTGGCCATCATTGCCTTTAGCTGGTAATACTTAGAGGGTATTAGATAAGTAGGCAACGGCTCTAGCAGAATGAGGATGATATTATCCATACCTCGTGTTATCCACTGGTGGCTAGCGAAGTAGAGCTCATAGTGACACCAGTCACTCTGCACAAAATGAGAGGACAGCACGAAGACACAGCATCTACTTTGTTCTATGCAGTGGAGGATGTTGTCTAAGATTGGCCTTCCTGGGATGAAGTCTCGTTCGTGGTGACACACTCGCAGTCCATTTTGGGTTGAGGAGTCCTCACCTTCAAGTTTGGGCAAGAGTTGACCTATAACCCAGTTGGCATTTCTTTGGCTATAGGAGATGAAAGCATGGAAGTGTACTCCTTGAAGATCTTCTTGTCGTTGCTGGGAACTTCGGGCATGGTGCTTTGCACGAGTCCATCTCCAAATCATGCTTATATACCACGGAAGATCTAGTTGTTGGCATAGAATTCCTACAGCAATGATCAAAATTATGGCTGGGACCAAAATGGTTACTGCCAGTAGCCCAGCATTGCAAGTGATCTCAAGCATACTGAAGTTTTTAAGCATTGCTTTTCTCCAGTACTCTGGGTAACTACATCGATACCCATCTGGCCAGTGAGCCACGGTGATTCTTTGGTACTTCCAAGAATTTGAGCCACCCAGTGTACCCTTTTCATCAATAAGGTTGGTGAATTCTCGCAAAGGGCAGGTACAGATGTAGGGATTCATACTCATATCCACTACAGTTAGGTGTGAACAGGTCTTGAGAGAGCCTGTTGATGGCGCATGCAGGAAGTTCCCACGTAGCACAAGTTTCTGTAGTTTTGGATACCCCAGGCAGTCTGGGAGATCCAGCAGACGATTTGCCGTAAGATCTAAAACTTTGAGAGAGTCCAGACCAGAAATATTTGCTGGAATTGCGCTAATGTGGTTGTTCTGGAGGTTGAGATTGACTAGAGCAGTTGGCAAGCATTTAAACACAGTCTGTTCAAACTCATTAAAAGATAAATCCAAGTGGCTGATTTTTGAAGGCCAATTGCATCTGCCCTGAGTTTCCTCATAAGTCAGTGAATTCTGGCTAAAGTCCACATGTCTTAGAGAGCTCATTAGTTGAACTCTTGAAGTCAGTGGCATCAACTGTCTAAGGTTATTGCGCTTCAAGACCAATATCTCCAGATTGCTCAAGGTGTTACATTCCCCAAGAGGATCTTTAAATACATTTTCAGTTAGGACACAGTCAGATAAATCAAGCATCTGTATCATGCTAACAACCTTTGGGCAAGTCATATGGACTATTGGTGACTGGGCAAAAGTTAGATTTCTTGCAGGTATATTGATTATGAAGTCATATAGACTCAGCTGATTAAAAATGAACACAGTCACTGATGCTTGTCTAATGCTGAAGGAATCTAAAGAGTAGCCTTGGATCACAAAATAATCTCCATACATATCATAAAGGGTAAGATTAGACATACTGAACTGGCAGATAGTTGACCTTAAGGCACTGTTGGTAAGGGCTGTTATTACTTTCCATGTACTCCAAACAGAAGATAAATGTAAATTAACCGTTTGAATGCGTACTTTGCGTGTCACAAGTATTCCAAGGAAGTCCTCTGGATTGTATAGCCCCCTTAGCTCTACTTGTTTAAAGGATGTCAAAGCGTCAACAATTATTGGGAGATCAAATACATTACTGGGCATTAGGATGACAATTTTGTCTGATTTTGCACCAGTGAGACTTCCATTTTCATACACCGTCAAATCTTGAGCCTGAATGAAGAGAGTTTGGAGATGGAGGTCAGAGACGTTAACAAAGTTGTTGTTCTGAATAATCCTGGCACTCAAACCAAGCCATTTAAGTTTCATGAGTTTGGAAAACTCATACCCCAGTGCCATAACTGCAAACAAGTTGGATGACAAGTCCAAATACTGTAGGTTTTGTGCTTTCACCAGGTATTGTTGGTGGGACAGATTTTTCAGGCTGTTGTGGGACAGATCCAGTGTTGCCAGAAGAGGAGTGGAAATAAATGTGTCTGGGTGTATATCTTCAAGAATGTTCCAGGAGAGATTTAGAAAATGGAGCCTGGGTGTTCTATGGAAGTCATGTTTCTTCAGGGTCCAAATTCGATTCTGAGACACATCTAGGCATTGAACAGATGGGGGGAGATCAGGGGGAACTGCAGAAAGGTTTCTGGAAGAGTAGTCAAGAATAAACGTCTCCATGTTCAGCAAGGAGGAATATGGTAAAGACACCAGGAGTGCCACCACTGACAACCAGGGGAGCCCTTGAGCCTTCATTAGTGCAAGTATTATCTGTTAAAAGGACAACATTAAAAACTGGATTATAGACGTTCGTTAGTAACATTTGCAAAAAAAAAATCTCCCTTGTTTGTTTATGTCAGTTACATTCTATTGCTTCATAATGTGCAATGGTGGCTTTTAGGACTTTTTTTATTTTGGGGGGGGTGCTTCAATTCAAGCCAAAGTTACCCTTAGTATTACCCTTTTGACTCTTTTGGCTTTATTCTCACATTCAGATGTACAAATTTGCATTCCTCTATATTGACATTTAGATGTAAAATAAAAGAATATGTCCATGTAATGGGACAGCAAAAACATTAAAAAGCATTTTCTGAATTTCTATATGAAATATATTTAAGTAGTCTGTAGTGTTTACAGAATTACTGATGGTATAATGATTTTATTCTTAGAATGTTGCTTGAATAAATAAATAAATAAATAAATAAATAAATAAATAAATAAAAAGAGCCATTACATTTATTTCATGATAGTTTCCCTGGCAATGCCAGCTATTTAAACAAGAAATATCACACTGAAGTTAGTAAGAGTGCAGTCAGAACAAATGACTACCTAACCCATCTGGTTTCAATACTGCTTTTCTGTTCCTTAGGGGAAAGAGCTTCCTTAATACACTAAAAGCAACTTAGTTTTGAACACTTTGTGGCTTTAGTATTAAAAAGTTCCATCTGTCATTCAGTCTTAACACAAATAGAACTTTATAATAATGTCTTGACTTCACATGTGGTTTAGTAGTATATCATTAAAGTTTGAGTGAACAGTGTCCTTTTCATTCAGTGAATTTGTCAAGTTTGTAAAATTTGTCAACTCCATTAATTAAACCATTAGTAATAATGACAGGTTACTTACCAGGGAAGAATTCTGCGTTATCTGTTTGCTGAATGTTCTGCTGAGTGGGTGATGGGGATTAACAGTAGCACATCTCATGTTGTTTAAGTGAAGCATAATAGTCAAATTATGAAGTCTTACTTCTGCTTCCTGCTTTCTTTTTAAATAGCACTTCCCGCCACATACCCCACAAAAGAAGGCGTTTGCATGAAAGATGAAAGCAGAGTTGAGATTTAGAATTTGTAGAATAGATGTAGAATTATGTATATTTTATCATTTTTAACTGATTGATATATATATATATATCATTTACAAATGATAAAATTTATATACAATAGATACTATAGATATAGATATATCTATATATTCTGTGACACACTGCCATGGGGGAACGAAGGGGTTCCTGTGCCACATCTCCATCTGCAGCAAGCACTCAAATGTGGAAAGAAAAAAAAAGGATTAACATTTTCTTCAGATATTTTGGTAAATAAGTAAACTTTTATTGGGACCTCTCCTTCATGATAAATGTGCAAAACCACTTTTCCCCCAACATGTAAATTAGGATGTGGTATACTGTACTGTATTTAACCTTGGGTTATTTCTACTGGTCATTTGATAGAAGACAAAATGTGGTGTAATCTTTCCTTTCCGTAATAAATTACTAAAATCCCAGTGATACATCAGTAACCATTACATTACTCCACTTCTTCTTGTAAAACTAATCCAGGCTGAATAGGGCTTTAGTTCTATTTTGTGAACTGGACAAATGGTCTGGCTTTATCTAGCTCAGAAGCATGACCGTGTGTGTGTGTGTGTGTGTTTGTGAGTCAGTAGCCTCAAGCTGCTACATGTAACCTCAGTGACACTAACTTCCACAAGATGTACATTTGACTCCTCTTAATGGGTGTGCAAATACACACAAACTCTGATAATGGATTTACAAACACGGATAATGGTACAGATGCGTTTCAGGATCATGTGTGTGTGTGTGTGTGTGTGTGTGTGTGTGTGTGTGTGTGTGTGTGTGTTTCCGTTTCCATTTGATGAAATCAAAGCCCTGGATACTGCACCAAACCAAACATCAAGGCTCACAAACATAGCACAAATACAGCAACACACACACACACACACACTCAGTGTTCACTGAGCTATAACTCACAAGTGTAGGTGGTCTAACAAAGTGCCCTAATACTATACAAATGAGGCATAACAGAATTGTCTCTATTTCTATCTCCCACTTTCTCTTGATTTCTGTTCCTTTTTCTCTCTTCCCCTTTTTCCCCCCTTTTTTCTTTCACTGTTGGTCTTTCCCTCTCTTTTCTCCCCATCCTGATTTTCTTTCTTTCTTTCTTTCTTTCTTTCTTTCTTTCTTTCTTTCTTTCTTTCTTTCTTTCTTTCTTTCTTTTGTCTCTCTGTATCTTTACCTGTATACTCCCCATCTTCATCGTTCTTTCTTTCCTTTTTTCTTTTTAATTTTTTTGAAAGGGAATTTATTTGGTTTTCTTTTTTTACTTTTTTAATTATTGCTTTGTTACAGTTTCGGTATCAATGTGTTTTTCAATGATATTAGTTTGACCCAATAAAGATTTTTTTATTCTTTCTTTCATTCTTTCTTTCTTTCTTTCTTTCTTTCTTTCTTTCTTTCTTTCTTTCTTTCTTTCTTTCCTTTTTGTCTCTCTGTATGTGTCAGACTCTTTCCTCTTCTCTTTCGCGTATCTCTTTTGTTTCTTTTATCTTTTTTCCTTGTTTTTTTTCTTTCTTTCACTGTTTATCTTTCTTTCTTCTCTCTATCTTCTTTTTTCTTTCTTTCTTACTTTCTTTCTTTCTTTCTTTCTTTCTTTCTTTCGTCTCTCTGTATATAAATGTCTGACTCTTTCCCCTTCTCTTCTATTTTCTTTAATCTCTTTTTCCTTGTTTTTCCCCTTCTTTTTCACAGTTTGCCTTCCCCTTAAGTTTGACAATAGTAGAGGACATTTCAGGTGGTTGAAATGAGGGTGTGGGGGGGTTGCATGTCCGTCTTCTTTTTTATTGAATTTTGTGCCCATCAGACCATCTACAAAGGATTCAGGCTGCATTAACAACAAAATAACAAACATCACAGAGAATCATAGAAAAGAAACATAGTTACATCCATCCCTGTCTTCCTTATTAAACCAAAACCATGATAAAGCAGGTACCATAAATACATATTATGTGTTTCCTTCCTTAAGAAAAGGAAGAATGTGTTCCATGAAGTGTTAGGAAGGAGAGATCTTTTTTCCTTGTTGTTTCAATTTTCCATAATTTCATTTTATGATCATTTGTAGCAGTTAAAACATTTGTAAATGAATGTTTGCTTATTTCAACTTACATATTTTTCTTATTTTAATGAACTGCAATATATGGTTTGTTTGTTTTTATTTTATAACTGTATGAATGCGTATTCTAATTTACATACTTCTATATATATATATATATATATAATCTGTATATAAATATTACTATTATTATCTAATTTTCTATTTTAATTACTTTGTTTCTTGCCATGTACTAATAAACAAGTGAAATACAGTGAAAGGAAAGGCTGAGTATTGTTGTTGGGTTTTGTTTTGTTTTTTTCTACCTTGCAGTGTTCTCTCAATTTGATTTAATTTACTCCATCCTGGTTACGTCCCAAATCACCATCACATCCTGTTTCAGTGTCCCAATTGGATGTACCTTATGAAAGCTGTCATCACCTCTGGCTGGTAAAATCTGATTTCCTAATGTTTGATTTGATTTACACATCTGACCCTGCAGCATATCTTCCTATATGGTGTGTTGTTTTATTTATAAATAATTTTTATTCGCTCGAAGATTGTAAGTAAGAAGACACCAGCCTAAATGATTCACAAGGAGAAAATGTAACATGGTCTTCAAATAAACAGCGTTTTTTGTTAACAGTTTTCTAAGCTTAGTTTTTGCTAATCATGGTTTATGAATGCGCTGCCAGAGTTTTCGTTTATGATCTCAATCTTTTATTTTACAATCAGCAAGTTTACATTCATCATTGTGGCACAAAACTCTCGTGTACGTGGGGCTTAACATTAGCGAAAACTGTTAACATTAGTTAGAAAACTGTTAACAAAGAATGCTGTTTATTTAAAGACAATGTTACATTGTTGCCACTGAGTTCACTGTTTTCAATTTCAGAGTGTTTTTCTTCTTTCTCATTGTACATTTTTATTAATTTCTTGAAAAGTTATGTTCAGTACTTTTTGCACAAATTTAATTAATTCCATAGGTTTAATGCGTTATTTTTTAAAACTCTGAAATGGTGAATATTTAATTTGTTAAAATTTAAGTAAAGTACTATGGTTTAATTATATTAAAAAACAAGTAACATTACAGTGAACCATGTACTTAAGTACTGTAAAAAAGAGTATATGTAGTTGTATTGATTACTTTTCAGCCCGGATCAGGATGAGCACAGGACAGTCTTTATGATTACAGCAGCAGTTCTTAAATACAAATCTACAGTATCCAAGTGAAATTATACATGGAAGCAAGGGCGAGACATAAGCGTAAACTGGTTTTCGGGGTGCAAATCTTTATGGTATCTATGTGGGACCATCCAGAACAGCACAATGTGAGCTCCAGATAAAGGAATGAAACAGGAGAAGGGCATCAGGATGAATCAGCCATTCTCATAATAACCTCATAATTGGTGACATCTGACATTTTAAACTCTAAAATTTAAATTCCTACTCAGAAATTCTGGATGGTGTCCGCTACCTATAGTTCAACAAATAACTTCATATCAACAGTTTAAAATGAGATTGTAGTAATATTATCCATCCAGGTGAACTTATCCACTGAGTCCTGTGAACTGATGTAAAGGAAAAACATGCATCTCACATTTTTTAAAATGTGCAATTCTTGCAAGCTGCAGTGATTTCTAATTAAGCGTTTAAATAGTAAGGTTCTTGCAATGAAAACATTGTCTTCCTCTCTCTCTAAAGTGTGATGGGGGAGAGGCAGGGAGACAGGGAAGAGTTGATAGTTGCGTTTAAGGATTAGAGTTCATGTTAATCATTGATCAGAGGTCCTCCTTCCTGGCATCAGCGAGCTTTTGAGTGTGTGTATATGTGAGTAACACAGGGAAAGAGAGAGAGAGAGACAGTCATAGGGTAGTAGGCAGGTAAAGAACTCAGATGTCCTCTTCCCGTCTACGATACAGCTCATTTTTCTTCTTGTCCAGGATGAGTCCTGGTTCTGGTTCTGACCCGGTATCATTTGCTTCTGTGTTTTTTTAAAGATGACCCGTGTCTTCTTTCTGTCCTTCCTCCTCATGACAACAGGAGTCTGGGACACAGCACAGTGTTCATCAGGTGACGGAAAGAACTTATGGTACGAGTCACTGAACCAAAGCGAGTTCTTGTCTGGAACATTCCCTAAGGGATTCCTCTGGGGTGTTGGAACTGCAGCATTTCCAACTGAAGGATCATGGGACCAGGATGGGAAAGGACTATCTATCTGGGACCACTTTACTCACCACACTGTTGGAACAGGGAACAACATGAGCACCGTGACAGCGGACACAGCCAGCGGCAGTTACGCGCTCTGGGAAAAGGACATTGAGTCACTTCAGTACCTTGGAGTCAAATTTTACTCTTTCTCGATATCATGGCCACGTATTTTCCCAGACGGCAATGCCACAGGACAACCAAATCTTGCTGCGGTGGATCATTATCGGCGCCTGATTGGCCGGTTAAAAGCACTTGATTTGGAGCCTGTAGTGACTCTGTTTCACTGGGACTTGCCCCAAACCCTACAGGAGGAATTGGGAGGCTGGAGGAACGTGAAATTGGTGCAGATTTTCACTGACTATGCTACATTTTGTTTTAAAACATTTGGCCAAGATGTGCGATACTGGATCACTATACACAACCCACTCCTGATCGCATTTCTGGGCTACGGGACGGGGATTCATGCGCCAGGGGTGTCCGGCGACCCTGCTGAACCTTTCATCGTCGCACACAACCTCATCAGGGTGAGCACAAGGTCGAGAGGTCAAAGGGGAATCGGGGGGAGGGGGGGTTAATTTTTTTCTCAGTTAGATGTTTTGGAGAGAATAATAGCCATTTATAGGCGTAGCTTTGATGATAGAACTGAACAGAGAATAGAACTTTACTTCAGTATAGATCAAGTCGCCATGTGTGTCTTGAAATATTTTATAGTCAAAGGACAAGTAGTCATACCTGTAATTATGCTGATAGAAATAAATATTTTGAGCTAGAACTCTGCTTTAATAAACAAAACTAAGGATGAATTTTCTTATCAGACTGTCTATGTCTGAGCATTGAAGAGGAATCCACTGCAGACTGCAGAAAAATTAATAATTAATCACACTGTTACAATGTCATACCACTTTTTACACTACAGCACTTTTGTATTGTTGAACATGGTCACTCAGAAGGTGTTGGTTTATTTTCCTTTAACTGCAGCTCTGACGAGAGTTCCAGCTGTAAATCCACTTATAAAGGGACTGGTATGGTGGATGCTCCATGTAACCAGATTGTTTATTAAAGTGCTCACTGGTATCATTGATATGGTAAGGTTTCTGTGGAAACTGGAAGAATAACTTTTCCGACATGAGAAAGTCTTCAGGACAGAGGAGTTTGTGTGCATTCTGTTTTCTTGTTCCATTTTTATTTGCCATATTAATTTCATTTTTCATGCAAAAAATGGCGGAAACCTCTTTCCTGTATGTGTGTTTCTCTGCCCTGTGATGCATAGTTCAAAAAGATGTAGTTTCGGTTTCTTGTGTCTGGGAAGAAGCAAGCCTTCATCATCCCTGGCTTCTTAGCTGTTGTATGTTAGGCAAATGCTGGATGGTTGGTGGGAATTGATAGGTGACCAAATTAGGGTGAAAATGGAAGGAAAAAAGTTAACGCATCATTCTTTAATGAATAAAAAAAATTGCTCATTTTGGCAAATTGCAGGAGTATAAGAGGACACTTAGAACACTTCAAGACATTATGGTATAGGAAAATAATCAGCTTGAGGGCATTACACTATCCCGTTGCTAATTACTTTCCAACAGTAGCATACCCTGTTGTGTTACATACTTTACAAATATAGTCAATCAACCAAGACATGTTGGGGTCTGAAAATTGTTTCTTTAGTTTCACACGGAAGCTTTTTTAGGCTAGTCTTGCTAACAAGTAGGCTAAGATTATAGCTGCTAGTTTGGATTTTAGAAGTGAATCAAGTGATAATATAATTTAAATTTCATTTTAGATTTTTTTTTTTTTTGATGCAAATTTGATCAGACAAGTGTTTTGACCTGGATGAAAAATAAGTGTATACATTTTTATTCCATAGGCTCACGCTACAGCCTGGCACGTTTACAACAAGCACTTCCGTCCCCATCAGCATGGCCAAATCTCCATCACACTCGGCTCATATTGGGTGGAGCCTTTCAAAGCCCAGGCTACACCAGCAAATGTGGAGATGTGTCAGAAGTCTGTAGAGGCTGTGATAGGCTGGTTTGCGGAACCTATTCATGGAGATGGGGACTATCCATCATCCCTTCGTTCCTCCCACTTGGGTCTGGTCCCAAATTTTACACCAGAGGAAAAGCTTTCGGTGCGTGGCACCGCTGATTTTTTCTCGCTGGCGTTTGGGCCTGATTCAGTACGCGCAGGAAGAGTTTGGGCCCGTTTCGGCCAGACAGGGGCACTGAACCTAAGAAAAATTCTTGGCTGGATCCAGAAGGAGTATGAGGACCCTCCAGTGCTGGTGGCAGAGAGCAGTTGGTTCTCTGACGCCTCTGTGGGAGTGGAAGACACGGTGGCCATTTACCTCATGAAGAGATTTATTAACCAGGTGCTTCAAGGTTAGAGGAGATGGTGAATATCATGAGTCACAGTGAAAATAATAATAGCAACAATTTGTATAATGAATTTTTTGCACCAAATGAAATTACTCAGGCACAATAATAGACACAAAGCAGGACATTAAAAGCATGCAAAGCAATGTATATATTTTAATCTTTAGATTAACCTAGTTTTATTATGCAGTTTGCTAGAATTCTAATGGTTATCAAGTTTACCACTACATGTGGTAAATTAGCACTTTCAATATAATTGAAAACCCTTGTGTTTTTCCTCAAAAAACCCCAACAACATTATAATCACATTTGCTCGTGTTAAGCCACTTACAGAGTGAATTACAAATTTTCAACTTCAAACAGTGACATACATTTAATGATTTATTTAAGTGTTATACATTTAGGATACTCTGTATGTTTGTGCTTTAGCGGTGGTCATGGACCAGGTGAAGGTCTTTGGCTACACAGCCTGGTCTCTGGTGGATGGGTTTGAGTGGAATAGCGGCTACAGCATAAGAAGAGGACTATTCTACATCGATTTCAACCACCCTGAGCGCAACAGAGTCCCGAAATCAACAGCGCAGTACTACAGACAGATCGTCAAGGACAACGGCTTTCTTAATGATGAGACAGAGCGAGACATTGATGGCCATTTTCCCTGCAATTTCCAGTTTGGAGTAGCAGACTTTATCTTGCAGGTCAGGGAAAATGGAAAATAGGACACTATTTTCTTTTTGCTACCACATTTTGTACATTAATTATATTGTGGCCATTTCATAGGGTTTTTACGGTAGGCCTGAACTCGGACATAATCGAGTTCAGGCTTAGCTAGCTAGGGGCTAGGTAGCAAGACAAATTAGATGGCTAGCTAGCAAGACAAATTAGATGGCTAGCTAGCAAGACAAACTTTATTTACTCACCCTCAAGTTGTTCCAAACCCGTATGCTGTTATATTTTCAGTGAAACACAAAAGGAGAATTTTGAAGAATGTTTACACTGCTATACTCTAAAAGCAGTCCATACTATACAAAGCTCTCGAATGCCCACTTGAAGTATAGTTTTTATGGTGCATTTATAGTGCATCTTAAACGCTCATGATCACTATCTTCTGCCATTTTATGGAATAGAGCTATTTTATGGAATAGAGTGCAAAATAGTGGTGGAGTTATCTGAAGATGATAACTCTCCCACTTTTAGTTTTATGAATTATTTTCTTAGATAAGTGAATTTACCGAAAGGCTACCAGTAAAGGCAGGTAACCACATTCATTACATTCATTCACAATATGCACACATTCATTCTTAAACATCTGCCTAATATGCAGAAAACAGTTCCATTAATGTTTCTTGTCTTGTCACATTGACAATAACACATTACATTATATGAATCACGTAAATGTTTGCATCCCTGAATATTATTGTCAGTCGTTTAACATTTCTGTCGTAAAAGAGTTGTCAAATATTAAACTTTAACTACTTAGAATACATCTTATCTCACACTCTTTCACCATTAAAACTGGATCATCACAGGGCATCTGTGAACTTAAAGCCCGCCTTCTTTGATTTGATTGGCCATCTCAAACATTTTGACATTGATGAGTATTGCTAAACCAAATGGATGACCTAATGGGTGGCAGAGATCCAAATGGGTGGTAGAGCTCCAAATGGGTGGTAGAGCTCCAAATAGGGGTAAAGATACAAACTGGAGGTACAGTTCCAATCAGGTGATACAGCTCCTACTGAGTGGAACAGCCCCTAAAGGGTGGTACGCATTCAATCTGGTGGTACAGATCACAGTGGTTGGTACAGCTCCAAATGTGTACAGCTCTAAAATCAGTGGTACAGCTGCTAATGGGTAGTAAAGCTTCTAATTGGCAATCAAGTTTCAAATAGGCAGGACTAGCTCCAAATTTGCTGTCATGTCAACATGTGATAGCAGATCTTGGTAGCAGATGGATTAAGGCAACACTAAGAGAACTGAACTAGACTCCATATATCCTAAATACTCTGTAGATACTTGACCTCCAGAAAATACAGGAACTCATATTGTTGGCTCAAGAGCGGAGGCCTGTGTTAGCACCTTTCCCACATTCGGTGATGCTTTTTTATCTCTAATTTCGCAGGTCCATCTACAGCCATTTTCACCTCAGTTCACTGATCCTGTGCTGTATCGCTGGAACTTCAGCGGCGATGGATCCCTCCATCCTGTCTCAGGAGTAACTCTTCGCACCCGTGGCTCCCAGTGCACCGACTTCCTCGCTATTCAACATCACATCCGCCTCCTAGAAGTCACAGGGTCATCGCATTACAGATTTGCCCTGGATTGGCCACGGCTTTTCCCCAATGGTGACATCCTGTCTGCGGATGCAGTAACAGTGCAATATTACCACTGCATGCTAACTGAGCTCCAGAAAAAGGGTATCGGTGTAGCTGTTACACTCTACCACCCCAGCCTCAGGTCACACACACTGGGCTTACCAAGGTTGCTGCATGCCCAAGGTGGATGGATGAATACAAATACAAGTGATGCCTTTGTTGAATATGCCACATATTGCTTTCAAAGATTTGGGCCACTTGTGGATGTCTGGATCACTGTTAATGAACCAAATCGTCTGACAGAAGTGTATAATGTGAGTGCAGAAGAAAGAGATTGGGTAGTGCGTAACTTGTTGATGGCACATGCTCGTGCATGGAATATCTACCACACACATTTCCGTCAACACCAGGGGGCGACGATAAGTTTTGCACTCCATGCTGATTGGGTGGAACCGGCCAATCCCTTTGTAGACTCTCACGCCAGTGCTGTCCAACACTTCCTGTTCTTTGAACTTGGACGTTTCCTTGATCCTATTCTACAGGACATAGACTATACTGATACAAATAGTTGCCATGACTGCTTCCGTATGCCACACTTTTCTGATGAGGAGAGGTCTGAGCTTAAAGGGGCCCTGGATTTTATTGCACTCAATCACTTCACAACTCGTCTGGTTTACCCAAAATTGAGACAAGACCTCGAACATAGCTCATCTGTCCGTGATTATTGCTGCTCATTCATGACAGATCCAACATGGGTGTCCTCTAATAAGGGCCAAGCTCTTGTGCCCTGGGGGCTCCGTAGAGTCCTGATGTGGATGAAGAATCGCTATGGTAACAGTCATCCTGTCATTATCACAGCCACGGGAATTGATGACCAGGCATCCCATAATGACCAACTGAGGCAGCGATACATAAAGAGCTACATGCAGGAAGCACTGAAGGGTAAGACAGAGATGCATGTTTAATATAACACCAAGTTTGATGC
Source organism: Ictalurus punctatus (assembly GCF_001660625.3). Taxonomy (NCBI): domain Eukaryota; kingdom Metazoa; phylum Chordata; class Actinopteri; order Siluriformes; family Ictaluridae; genus Ictalurus; species Ictalurus punctatus. The sequence goes on along the minus strand of NC_030417.2, from coordinate 15,568,505 downwards.
AACTTTTTTTTCTTTTCCCAAACTGTATTTGTAGCAAATTCCCTGGAATGACCATGCTTCCTCTGATAAAAACACCAGATTTTTCTGAACAACAGCTTGAAGAAGAGCACTAACCACCTTTTTCTTGATACATGACCTAAACACACACTCATAATGAACTTGGATTGCTCTGATTGAAAGGAAACACAGGAAATCTGTCCCTCCCACCAAAAAAGCATAGCTAATTAAGCTACATAGCTAATGTAGCAAGATTTGAAATGACAATCTCTTGATAATGTAAATGTAAAAGTTTAACCCCAAACATTAGCAAGCTAACGTCATTCTTTGATGAAGCAATCTATGGTCAAATTATTAATAGGTTCCACTTTATGGCAGAACATTTGTATATATTTGATTCTTGTGTCAGTGACGGTGCAGTCTGTTGCAATATCGCTGTTTGTAATCACGTGTTGCTCAAGTGTGTTGTGAGAAAAACTCTTGTTTTTCCACTATTGGCCAGAACCTCTCCCTCATACAATCAAAGGTCAAAGGTTACAGAACACAGCTTTGCTGAAGCATTTCCTCACACTAATGCTTATCAGCTGACCTCGCTCTTACAACCAGAGTTTATAGATGACCTTTGAGATCATTACCATGTTGTGCAGTTGCGAGTGTGTTTGTGTGTGAGAGGGAATGTTTTAGAAAGGGCATGTTTTCAAAAATGCAAAATAAAAAATTATTTTAAGAAAAAAGAGTGAAGAATTTACTTTAGTTAATGAAGTTAGGGATGGGGACAGGGTTAGGATTAGGCATTGCATTATTTACCTACATTAATACAGTCAAGTCAATGAAAGGTCCTCACAAAGATGATACAACCAATGTGTGTGTGTGTGTGTGTGTGTGTGTGTGTGTGTGTGTGTGTGTGATACAATGCCATGATGTGTATTGAACTTTCAATCTGATGTTCTTATGTTTACCAATGTGTCTACGCTATGGAATTTTTATTGCGACATATTGGAGCATATGCAGCACAAGTGCACTACACACTCTTCTTCAAAACAAACTCTCCTGATATAGACTTTAAGAAAACCTCATATGAAATCATTCCATACAACAAATTATTCATTCATCTTCAGTAAGTCCTGGTCACGGTTGTGGTGGATCCAGAGACTAGGGAGCACTGGGTGTGAGGCAGGAATACATCCTGGATGGGACGCTACCTACATTCGATTACATCACCTACGACTTCTCTTCTTTCAATCACCAGGTTCTGTTGTGTGCTCCTCTCTCGACATGCACCCACTTCTATAAATTGCTATAAGTTTACTTTCCTCAGTGGGTTTAATGTTTATATCATGTGACAAGTTGGTGATTTGATTTAAAGGGAAACTCCACCCAGAAACACTGTAAATGTGTTTATACTGAAATGTTAGTGCTGCATTTTCCTAATTCCCGTGAGAATTCAGCAGTTCTGACATCAGGGCAACATTGCTAGTGCAGTTACAACGGAGTTCAAATGGAGAAAACATTTGGTGCACACAGAAGACGTAATAGAAGTAACCAGAGTTGCCAGGTTTCAGTAAAAATTTCTTGCCAGACTACATCTCAGACTTGAAATTATCACAAAAAAATTGGGTGATGATTGAGATTGTCTTAATCTTTGCAATATACCTTACAAAAGAACTAGATCTGGACATCATAGGCACACTGTCTGCACTTACAATTTGCCTTTGCAGACTTACTTACTTACAATTATTTGCTATAGAGCAACAACTTGGCAGCTGCAGAGTATTTTTAAACTAGCTCAATTTGGCGTAAAAGATGCTATCCTGGCAACCCTATCATTAACAGTCCTTTCTGCTGCTCCTCCACCGAGCATGGAGCAGCGTGATTCCTGCCCCCAGTGTGCTGCTCTTAGTGCTTGTAGCAGCTCCCATTTTTGACCCCTAAATGGGCAGTGAGTACACTGCTCCATGATAGTGAAACATCTAGAAGGGTGAACAAATTAATGGAACATGGGATTATACTGTATCTGTCAAATAGCAAAATTTTTCAAAAATTGTTGGTCACGCAAAAGAGTTCATTAGCATAAACTTTAAAATGTATGACGTTGTTAATGAGTATTTTATGAAGTTGAACATTTGTTAAAAGGTTGATGGATGAGCCACCACTGAATGTTGGACAAGTAACATGAACAACTAATGGGTAAATATGGATAATTAATTCTCTCTCTCTGTCTCTCTCTCTCTCTCTCTCTCTCTCTCTCTCTCTCTCTCTCTCTCTCTCTCTCTCTCTCTCTCTGTAGCTCGTGAGCTTGATGGAGTAGATGTGCGTGGTTTTTATGTCTGGAAGCTGCAAGACCATCATGCTCCAGATTTCGGATTCTTCCTCTCCTCACATCATCGCTCCCGACCTAAAGCCTCTGTCTCCACTTACCGCCAGCTCATTTCTCAGCGTGGCTTTCCTGCCATTTCAGACCCTGTGGCCTCGCCTTGCGCGCCAAGCGTGAGCCAAGCGGAGTGTTGGATCTGTGAGAACAAACCACTGCTTTTCTTTGGCGTATGTGTCACAATCAGTGTGTCTATGCTGGCCGGCATCATGGTTATTGGTGTGATAAGGAGGAGCAGGAGGAAGAGGAGGATGAAGAAGAGGAAGAGGAAGGTGAACCAAGCCATGAGACGGGTGGTTTACAGACACTGAAGACCTTTCTCTATTGGTCACTACTTAGCAAGAAGAAGTGCACACCTTCTTCCCTGTCACTCACAGATGGAGTTTAGCAACAACAAAAAAAATTCAACTGCCATCATTTAGCTTAAATGTAACTAATCAGTCAATTTTGATGTGTGAAATTTGCTTCTGGAGCCAGTAATAATACAATGTCATCTAGAAGAAGATGTGTTCCATTTGGAGTCTGGTTTCTCTCAAAATTTCTTTGTTCCTCATGTTGTCTCAGGGAGTTTACCCTTGCCACTGTCACCTCTAGCTTGCGCATTAGACATCCTGATTTATGTAAAGCCGCTTTGTGATAGTGTCTATTGTTTTGTGATAATGTCTGTTTAATTGAGTTGAACTGTACAAAATTGAAGAGAGGAAAATTTCCTGCATTCATAGTCACCAGAATGACTTAAAAACAGATTTACTAATGAATGTGTAATGGGTTAATGCTGAATTAAAAAAAAAAAATCTCTGTTTATTAGTTGTATCTCAGATGTTCTGTCTTAGTGACTTGTAACTTGAATGCACAACGTTCTGTCGGGCCTCTTTGGTCGACAGCTTCAGTTAATGTCAAAGATAAATAATGCTCCTGACATTTCCACAATCTGCATTTACTTATGTTATATTATTTGTTTGTTGCTGTCCTCATAAGTGATAAGAGCATGGCTGGCAAAACCTCACAAGATTTTTAGATGTATGTAAAAACAAAAAAATGTTTTTTAATCCATCAACACATTTGATTTGTTAATAGTACTGAGGCCTTGAACTGTATATACTGTATAAATATATATGTTGTGATTATTGTATGATAAAATAACTGTTTTTTGTTTTTGTTTTGTTTTTTATTAAAAAAAAATGTGAGTGTCCGTGCATTTGAGGATTGTGATCTTGGGTTTGCCATCAGGTGAATTTTTAGTAGAACATATTAACTAAAACAAACTCATTCATGTGTGATTACAGTCTAACTCAGGAAGCTTACAAAAAATTGCACATCTCAGTGGGTTTTACATATTCTTAAGCACTGAAATTATGCAATTGCCAAAATGGATCAAATGAAAGATACTTTAACTTGATTGTAGTTGAGAAAATAGATTTAAAGTTGGAGATGCTCTTGGAAGGGTTGTTTATTTCCCAAGAGTAGTGGAGTATGAAACAGTATCATGTGAAAGATGTATATTTTAAAGTGTGTTAAATAGAACAAACAGACTGTATGAATATTTTAATGCTTTAATATAATAGACATACTATTTTCTACTGCAATATGTTACAATAATAATGAACACACTGTTGCAATGTAATAACACAAACAGAATTATACAATGACCAAGCTATCATATCAAATATAAATATTACTGAATAGAAACCTAGAAAATATACACTCTCAGCAGCATCTCAACCAGTGACCTGAGTTAACTTCACCGAGGAGGCTTTTCTTAAAACTTCTCAAATAGGAAACATCTTCAATGCATTTCATAAGTTCTAAATAAAATTAACCTTTGGGGGGTTGGGGGGGGGGGGGGTATCAATAAATAATGTCCAATTTCTGTGCTATATAGAAGTACTCTTATAGGACTGGTGGTAACTTGACCACACTTTGAGAAATGTTTTATACCTTATACACTGTATATGCATTCTTATGGCACCCCCTGGTGGCCCTAAGTGACTGCTTATTATATTACACTATCTGGCCAATCGTTTTTGGGCATCTGAACATCTCATTCCAGATTTGGTCTCCACACGTCTGGGAAGGTTTTCCACTAGGTTTTGGAGCGTGGCTGTGGGGATTTGTGCTCATTCAGCCACAAGATCATTAGTGAGGCGAGGCACATAGTTGGCGTTCCAATTCATCCCAGAAGTGTTCAGTGGGTTGAGGTCAGAGCTCTATGCAGGCCACTCGAATTCTTCCACTCATGGAGCTTGCTTTTCGGAAGTGTTTGGACCCTTTGTTCTAGTGAACGGAAATCGTAACGCTACAGCCTAAAAAGGCATTCTATACAATTTGTGCTTCTAAATTAGTGGCAACATTTTCGGAAAGACCCACATATGTAACTGAAATATGTGTCTCTTTTGCATCCAGCAGTAAACCCTGGTTACCCCTAAATGTGACGGAGAGCATCTCATTTAAAGATTTCGTTCTGTCACCAATGAAAGATGCTACACCTATTGTATCTCTATATTTATAATCTAATCTTAGTTGCTTATGGAAAAACAACATTGCTGAATCACATAATTGGAGAAAAGAATAACTGATTAAATCCAGCAAGTTTTGTGTCTTTTATTAGGCCATTTAAACATTTTAAAACTTTGTCTATCGTCATCTGTATGGAGTTTGTAAGCGCTCTTCTCTGTTTTGATGATGATTTGGACAGCCGGTATCTAAAGACAAACTGAATTAATTGATAAACAGTTTCACTGTGGCATGTAACTATCCAAAAACCTGATTAGATCATGATAAAACCACACTTTAAAAAAAACCCAATAGAAACCATCACAGAATTCTAATGATTTCCACTACAAATACCATTACAAACCATCACTTATCCATTAAAACCATTATCATTATTGGTATCCACTAGACATAACATGCCACTAATAGGAAAAATTACCAGTAGAGACCCACAGGGACCATTACAGTTGACATTAAAACCAATATAATTCCCATTCTGACCATTAAAATACAAATTCTATGAGGGTTTCTATTGTTTAGTTTTTCTCTGCAGCAGGACTAACAAGGTTTAAGACATTAGACCTGACATAAAGTTAGAAAATGACCAAAATAAAAAACATTTCCATATCATTTTAGTTATAATTACTGTGTATATATAATTTTTAAAGTTGAAACAGAGATGTCAGTGTACATTACTGGCACTTTGTGGTCGTTTTCCATAATTCCTCCACAGCGATATTTCCATGAGAGGAATGTTGTTGTGACCTCCATGACATGACATGACATGACATGAAATAATATAAACTGGTACTCATACAAATCCCAAATTAATCCCTGAACCCTGTTACGGTTTTGTTCATATTTTATCGTGAAACCGGTTTCAGTCTCGATTCACACCGAAACGGAGCTATAGCATGAGAAGTGAGGTGGGGGCTGTGAGTATTAGCAATTCATATCCGAGGCCACGCGCACACACACACATACACACTCACACACATATACACATATACACACAGCAGCATGGCTAACATCGCGGTGCAGAGGATAAAACGGGAATTTAAAGAAGTCCTTAAAAGCGAAGAGGTCAGTTTACACACATTTGCACTTCATTTTCCGTTTATGATTTCCTTTGGCTGAGGGAATATGCTCAGCTAACACACAACTTCCTTTTACCCTACTGTACTGCATTAGCTTTGTGCTAATGCTTAGGTTAACCTCTAGCTAGCATTTGTACAATGAATACACTTTGCTTCCGTCTCTGTATCGACGCGAAATAGTTCCTTCTTTCTTTTATTTCTTTCAGACAATGCGGCATGACGTTGCCAAGTTTAAATTGTTGATAATTTTGCTTCAGGTCTACTGCAAGCTAAGCTAAGTTGCTCATAAGCTAATGCATAAGGAAGCAAGCAGGCCGACATGAGTCCAACCTGACCTGATTTTTATGATTTTAGTGATTTATTTATGAAGTGTATGGTGAAGAAAACAAGTTATATGCTCCTTTAGAGTCACGTTAATGTACAATAGCTTTACCTAAGCTAAACTAGTGCTTATTAAAGTCAGTGCTAGTCACCTATTGAATGATATGAACTAAATCCCTGTTCAAGTGCACTAGATAGGGGGAAAAACATTTACTACTACACCAAGGGTTCAGAAATTAGGCATTATTAAATGTGTACAATAATTCATTCATTCATCTTCAGTGTTTAATAAGTCTTTTTATCAGTCAATGTCTTGGTGGATTCAGAGTCTATCCTGGGAACACTGGGTGTAAAGTGGGAATACACCTTGGACAGGATGCCAGTCCATCCATCGCAAGACAACTTGCACACTAAGGGTGTAAACGCAGTGACACTATTTGTTTAGTGCTCCAAATATCTGTATCAGTATTTGGAATGAAACCAAAAGTGTGTGTGTGTGTGTGGCCTAAATAAGAAAGTATTTAAAAATGTTTCACTGTCCATCCATCCAGGCCGATATGGTGGTACTGTTGCCGCCTTACCGCTCAAGGGACCCTGGTTACTCTGTGGAGTTTTGTACGTTCTACTCATGTCCACATGGGTTTCCTCGAGGTTCTCTGGTGGACTGGTGACCCTAATTTGCCCCCTGGTGACTTCAGTGACAACCCACATGTTGTCAGGACACATTTAAAGGCACTGTTTGCTGCAACCACAAATACGTTGTGTGTTACACACAACAGATTCACACCATGAAACAACATGTCTTCCAAGCTCACACACTGAAGCGCATGTTTGCGTTATAGTTATAGTCTTCCAAGCTCACACACTGAAGCGCATGTTTGTGTTGTAGTCGTCTGAATCTTGTCGCATGACTCCAAGTTGCTTTTATGAAGTGAATGCAATAGTGAGTGAAATCATCACATAATGGCAACCTATTTATGTCCTGGGAGAAGTTAAGAAATTAAATCGTTTCCCTTTTTCTCATGTTTAAAAGTTTGATACTTTTCCTGAAAAACCGACAGCTTGATCTTCGGTTCAGTGGAAAGTTTAGAATCAACATTTTCAGTAGACAGGATTTTGCAGGAGTTTTTTTTGTGATTGTTGTGGGCAAAAATTCTTGATTTTGTTGTGGCTTTTATCAAAATTTGCCATGCAATTTTTTTCTTCTTTTTTTACTTGAATACTATACTATACTTGAATTGCACTAAATTATTTTCTTTCGTGTTGGTAAAGGAGCTGTACTCATGATTGACACGTGAATCGAAGAGGCCTTTGGCTGAATGCATGTTGTGATGATGTCACATGATGTGTCGTGGCCCAAATCTGCGGAAAAATTGCAAGCACCTCCGAATATTGCGGAGTTCGCTTCATTTTGCATTTATTTCTGTGATCACTAAAAACGCAGAATCCTGGAGGGACTGAATAGAGTTTCTGTGAGGTACAAAGGCGAAATAATGAACACAAGATGAAGACGCACGTTGATCTAATCGATTACACAGTTAATGAAAATGACAAGCTTATGAAAATTTTTATATTTGATGCATCGTTTACTTAACATAAACGTGTTGCAATGTAAAATGTTTTTCGCATTTTTTTTCCCTCCCCAATTTGGTCAATTCCCACCCACCAGCCAGCTCAGCCCTATCCTAAGACCACTACATGGAGGGTGAAGGCTGACATGTGCTTCCTGTGAAACACGTGAAGCCAGCCAACAACATCTTTTCAAACTGCTGCTCATGCTGTCTCCAAGGGCAACGTAACACACTTGGAGGAAAGTGATATCCGCCTCTTCTACACACACAGATGCAAATGATTGGCTAGTGTCACTGTGATTGGCAGATGAGACAGAGTTTGCCCCTTCCACCCTGACAGCATGGCCAGTTTTGCTCCATAGGACTCCCAGCCGTGGGTGGTTGTGGAATTCAAGCTTGCAATCTCTCGACGATAGGGCGAACGCATTTCTGTTGCCCTGTTGGGCTCTAGGTATGGGCAGGTATTGTGATGTGATCTCGGTACATACCTACTCGTAACTGATCATGGTAATATTAATTGCATACCTCTGCCCTTCTTATTTTGGAGGTCGATACAGTACTTTATTACAATCTAAGAATGCCAGTCAAAAACTAAAGTAAAGCCTTTTGTCCACAGACGAGCAAAAACCAGATTAAAGTCGATCTGGTGGATGAGAACTTCACAGAACTGAAGGGGGAGATCGCAGGACCACCTGACACACCTTACGAAGGCAAGAAGTGTAGATTGGTTTGTGCTTAAAGTGACTATTCAGTCGCATTAAATCAGTTAACTTAATGTCTGCGTCCGAAATCGCGTACTATGACGGTATCTACTGCATGGCCGTTGAAACAGTACATACTAATCAGTATGTGTGTGTAGTATGAGTACAATCCCGGACATACTACATCCGCCATGTTGGCATTGTCATGTGACTTTCGACGTCATCATAACCACACAAATCTTAAAAGGGACCACCAGATTAAATCACAAGCACTAACGCCAAAATTCACATCAGGAAAGTTAACTGAATTAGTAATTTAATGTGGGCGGGGTTAATAGGCTGAGGTAAATTCATTGCCGTTAGCTCAGCCCGTTAAGACATGATGGAGATCACAAACACTGTGACAACTGTTTTCTTGTTTAAACCTTCAACAAGTTAACAGTTTATTCGGGTATTGTTAAACAAGTCCTGTTTAACCAAGGTTTAATACTTAAAAAGTGCCGACGTCTTCCGCAATTTATTTATTTATTTATTTATTATTATTATTATTATTCTTAGCTTGTCTGCAGCAGTCCCGTTGCATTATGGGATTTTTGACTTGCGTAGTGTCCATCGGTTGCACATCGCAAAATCACACTGGAAGCAGTACTCCATCCGGGAATTTCTCGCCTAATGAAAATTTGGACATACTACTGCTCTGGTGTACTGCTTTAAGCCTGCTGTGTAGTAAGGTGGTACACGATTTCGGACGCAGCCCGTGTATTTTATGTACGGCCCATTTATGATGCAGCTTACGTGTGGACAAAGCCAAAAGAACATGAACGTGTAACATTCTTAGTGTTTATTAGTCCAAATTACTGTTGCTATTTCTTGGTCTTTCTTGTGTAAATCTTGGCTTTGTGTTTCTTTTAATCTTGTGCTCCATATGTTTTTCCTCATCAGGTGGTCGATACCAGCTAGAAATTAAAATTCCAGAAACATATCCCTTCAATCCTCCAAAGGTATGTGTGAGTGAGCGTTGACCAGGCTAATCTGGTTTGGTTAGATTTGATACACATTCTTCTGTGTGTGTGTGTGTGATAGAGAGAGAGAGAGAGAGAGTGTGAGTGTGGGTGGGGAGAGGGTTTTTGAAACTGAAACACTGTAATTTTTAAAGAAAACACTCTTTGTGCCAAAATGTACTGTAAAATGAAAACTAGTCCTGTTTTTAAAAAATTATATCTCACTAAATATTAAATATCTACAAAATTTGAAATCTTTCTGCTTTAGGTACGGTTTATTACAAAGATCTGGCATCCCAACATCAGCTCAGTAACTGGTGCCATATGTCTGGATATTTTAAAGGACCAGTGGTAAGACTCTTTGGGTTAGTGTGTGTTAGAGAGTGTTACTGTGTGTGTGTTAGTCTTTTAGTTCCCAATTTTCACCTTCCCAAATTTTTCATTTATTTATTTTTTACATCACACCAGAACTAACATACTGTTGATCCATGCACCTTGGCGGTATCACACGAGCAGTTAGTCCGGATTTTGTTTTTATTAAAAATAATGAGTATTTTGCATTTCTGTATCAGCAAACAGGTCCAAGAGTTTTCATTCCGTTTTATCAACCTATTTTATAGACTGTGTACGCCATTGAAATGAAAGTCTCTCGGTGTGTGTGTGTGTGTCAGGGCGGCGGCCATGACACTCCGGACAGTGCTGCTGTCTCTACAGGCCTTATTGGCAGCGGCAGAGCCAGACGATCCACAGGATGCAGTGGTGGCCAATCAGGTGGGTTGAACAATTTCCTCGGATTGTGACCAAGACGTCGTAACTGTTTACTGTTCATTGCGGAAAATACAAATTTCCTAATTATCTAGCAAGTGTGTGTTGTATTCCTTCATACGACAACGCTGTTGAGTTCTCGATTCTGATTGGTCAGAAAGGTGTTGATTTTGGTTTTCTATAACAGCAGCTGTTCCTAAGTCTTCAGGACGGACGACTTTGTTTCATGAACATTCCACAGTTAGCTGTAACTATAAATGGATAAAGAGTATGTGCGTCTTACATAATAAATTCAGAGCAATATTATTGTAGTGTGAAAGTTAGGCTCAGAAGGCAACTTAATTCTGAGTAACATCTTGCATGGTTTTGTGTGTATCCAGTATAAGCAGAACCCAGAGATGTTTAAGCAGACGGCTCGGCTCTGGTCACACGTTTACGCAGGTGCACCAGTCTCCAGTCCAGACTACACACGCAAAATAGACAAACTTTGTGCTATGGGCTTTGATAAAGTGAGTATCACACAGTTATTTTACTTTTTTTGTTGTTGTCTTTTGTTGCCTTTTTATTTATATATATATATATATATATATATATATATATATATATATATATATATATATATATAATTATATATAATATATTGAAGCACTAGTGTTACACAAATCTGCTGTCTTCTGTTTCTTTTTTTTCTTCTTCTCAGAACGCGGTAATAGTGGCATTGTCGTCAAAATCCTGGGATGTAGAAACGGCTACGGAATTGTTGCTTAGCAACTGAACCTACAGCACCATGATCACCACCCACGCCCCATTATCCAGATTTCCCACACCTCTGACTCCGCCCATGTCCAAGTTGGATTCACTTCCTATATGGATAAAAAAGCACCTCGACTCCCCAACACAATGCATTTACGAGTCCATTACATCTTTTTCTCTCTCCATTTGACATTACAGTCTCTTCCTAAACTCTCACATCATCTCAAACTTACGTTGCCCCCCCCCCCTTCTGATTTAAGTGTGCCTTTCCCTCAACAGTATTCCGTATTTCTCACCTTTTGTCATCGCCATCCTCTGTGTCCTCCTCATACTGATCACGTAATTCTTATCACAGTGCTGGACGTTTCCATATCTTCCCCCTCCTCCATTTTGCACAATCACTCAAGCTCTTTTATGTGGAATCCCATCTTTACGATGCCAGTAAATCAAAATAAAAAACACTCCAACACCACTCTCACATTTGACACACATTACACTATTGCGAAAGATCAAGACTGGAATACACACAAAAAAAAACAATAAAGAGAGTAAGAAAGGAAGTAAACAATCACACTCACTGAACAAAGCATTGACTGCAGAAACAGCAGAAGAAAGAAAAGATTTCATCTGTAAATAAAGCTATTAAAGTCTGTATAAATTCAAGCAATGTGGCGATGCTTTTATTTATTATTGTTTTAAGGAAAAGTGAAATAAACCGAAGAGTTTCGTGGCTAATACAGCAAGTTCATTGTGCTAAGTGTTTTTCTTTTTTCTTTTTTTTTCTTCTTCTTCTTTTTTTTTTTTTTTAAAAAAAAAAATGGAAATTCAATCATTTTTCAGCAATACTAACTACTTTGCATCCCCCAACATTTTTAAAGTTAGTTAGCTAGATTTGTTTGGGAATATACCCAGTGTCACTTGGCAGGCTTTTGGTACATTATTTTCTAACATTTCTACTTTTTTTGAATGTTTGTTTGTTTTTTAACATTTACATTTTCAAATACTACCTAGCTAGTTTTGTTTGGGGATATTTCCTGACTTTAGCTAAATTACTTTAGGAATATCCTCTAATGTTAACTGACTAGCTTTAGGTACTTTTAACATTATTTTCCAGTTTTAGCTAGCTTGTTTTTATTTTCTAATGTTAATTAGCTAGTTTGGTTTGGGGATATTCACTAACGTTAGCTAAATTGCTTTGGGAGTATTATTTTAACTGGCTAGCTTTTAACATTGGAAGGTGAGTACACACTTGTTGTTCAAGGTGATAGGCTGAACATGGAAGCTAGCTATTGGCCAAGGCATGTTGGTAAATGCCAAGGAAACACTGACTAAAATTACACTAATGGCAGCATTGCACCACAGCTAGTGAATTTAGCTTTCAAGAAAATCCCACTACCCATTTGTGAATATTGTTGTAAACAAACACACACAGAGAGAGAGAGAGAGAGAGAGAGAGAGAGAGAAACCTAGCGAACATTTAAACCCTAGGCCAATTGTTTGATAACTTTGTTTTATGTTAGCTAGCTATCTTCAGGCATAATCCCTAAAATTAGCTAGCTAACTATTCTCTAATCTTAGCGAGCCATAATCAGGGATATTCTCTAATCGTAGCTAGCCATCTTCAGGGATATTCTCTAATCATAGCTAGCCATCTTCAGGGATATTCTCTAATCGTAGCTAGCCATCTTCAGGGATATTCTCTAATCGTAGCTAGCCATCTTCAGGGATGTTCTCTAATCGTAGCTAGCCATCTTCAGGGATGTTCTCTAATCGTAGCTAGCCATCTTCAGGGATAGTCTGTAATCGTAGCTAGCCATCTTCAGGGATATCCCCTACTCTTAGAGAGCCATCTTCAAGGATATTCTCTAATTTTAGCGAGCCATCTTCAGGAATATTCATTCTCTAATCGTAGCGAGCCATCTTCAGGTATTCTCTCTACTCTTATCTTGCCATCTTCAGAGATATTCTCTACTCTTGGCTAGCCATTTCAGGAATATTCTCTACTCTTAGCTAGCCATCTTCATGGACTATCCCTAATATTAGGAATATCCTTAATAATAGCTCACAAACATTAAGAAATATCTAAGAGCATAGGTAGTTAACATTTGGAATATCTGTGAAGATAGCTTTTTGCTCTATCTTTAGGAATAATCCCTTATGTGAAATAGCTATCTTCATGGGTATTCATGGATATAGATGTTAGTAAACGAAGGTAACACATTTAAGCATTAATAAGTGTCTGATCATCTATATACACACATATATGAAGTGTAAAGCTAACATCTCTGTGTGTGTCTATGTTGTGGAGTATTTAAATTTGTGTTCAGTGAGGTGTGTGTAAGTGGTGGCAGATGGTTCACTGAACACATGCTGAGACTGTGTGCGTGTGTGTGTGTTTGTGTGTGTGTGTGTGTGTGTGTGTGTGTGTGTGTGTGTGTATTCCTAAAGAGTGAAGTGGAAGGTAGTAATCATTTTATGTATATAATCTTTTGTGTGTGTGTGCTTAATATTTACAATAGTTAATTGTACTATACACACCCACTTTCACACCTAGGGGGGATGAAACCAGAGAACCCTGAGGAAACTCACACAGACACAGGGAGAACATGCACAGTATGTCCACACAGACAGTAACCTGACCTGCAAGGAGGCCTAGCTACCTGCTGCGCCACTCTCTTTGTTTGTTTGTGTGTGTGTGTGTGTGTGTGTGTGTGTGTGTGTGTGCGTGCGTGCGTGCGTGTGTGTGTGTTAGCGCACCAAAATCACATAACTGTACTGCACCCTATTTTCTACACACTACTCAGCACATTATCCAACAAGGAATGCAGAAATTAACAGATAGATAGAAGGTTGATGATTGGATAAATAAATGGACATAATGTCAGTACAAATGCAGATATAAAACAAACTGGCAACACACCAGCCTCTTATCTCTACCTCCATCAGCGCGTTGTCTCCACTGACCGTCTGCTGCTGATTGACAGCTGAATGGTGGCACGGCTGGAGTGCAGCCGCATCTGGTTTCTGTGTGATATGATATCCTCTTGCGTCTAAGCACATGCGACTGGTGAGGTCTCTTCTGACAATCAAAACACTGAGCTGCAACCTCCAAACCTGCTCGGACTTCCCAGAGAAGTGCACTTTGAAGGCTAAGTTTTGAAATAGTATTAGTAAGTATTAGTTTAATTGAATCACAAACGTGCAGTACTGTATATATCTAGCAATGAGTCTTTTGTACCTTCCTATAGAAGTGCATTAAATAACACCACCATATATGTATAGTGCAGTATATATACAATAGAAAGTTATTTATCAGTGCATTGCATAGGGTATGAAATAATGGATACAGTGCATGGAGCAATACATGGTGGTGCACTATGGATGGATTTAGTGCACTATATGTCTAACTGGGAGTAAATTGAGATACTCCTGTACTCTACCTATGTAACCCACTATATTAAATATATACTATATTAATCCATTTTCGGTTCTGGGCCATGTCAGTAATGAACCTGTATTAGGCTACATACCTTGTGTGTGTGTGTGGGGGGGGGCAGAACAGAATGAACATGTGGACTAGACGTAGCACTTGTATGTTAAGGAGACATTTGGGACACAGCCATTACATCACAACAGAGTAAAAGGAAACCACCTGGTGCACTGTTTCATTATCTGACTAGCAGTATGCTGGCTTGTGTACAGTGCCGGTTTGATCCATTTCTTCTCTACATATGCTTCCATGAGCTGGATCATGACCTTCACGGTTGCAGCTGTGTGCTTTGTGACACTGTCGTTAGAGGGTAAGTGTGTTGTGTTTTCTTCTCTCGTTCTTCTTGTGTTTGTTGTGAGATGACTATATTTTTGCTCGATCATTTAGACAGTGATGTTCGGTTTCATACTGTAGCAACACAGGTGAATACTTATGCAATCACAACTTTTACAGTCTTTATTTGTAAATCATTTTGCAATCAATATTGGCTGTTTTTTTGTAGGTTCATGACATAATCCCAATTACGCCCATTTCAATTGCGGGTTGTAACACAAAGTTCAAAGGAGGGTGAAAAGTTATGCAAGCCACCATATGACAAAATGTTATAGAATCAGGCGGCTGTGGCTCAGGTGGTAAAGTGGGTTGGCCACTAATCATAGGGTTGGCGGTTCGATTCCCGGCCCACGTGACTCCACATGCTGAAGTATCCTTGGGCAAGAGACTGAACCCCAAGTTGCTCCCGATGGCAAGCTAGCGCCTTGCATGGCAGCTCTGCTACCATTGGTGTGTGAATGAGAACCAGTGTAAAGCTAAGGTTAAAAAAGCACTATATAAATGCAGACCATTTATCAACCACCCTGACTGATGAATTAAGATAGTGAGTGCAATTGTCTGTGCTGGTGTGTTTTTTGTTTTTTTTGGTGTCCAGCGGTTCATGCAGCCCAAGGCCACTTCGCATATCAACTGCTAAATGACCTTATGGAGAATTATTCGAACGAGCTGAGGCCCGTGGAAGACACTGACAAAACACTCAATGTCACACTGCAGGTCACATTGTCTCAGATTAAAGACATGGTGAGTACACACATATTTTTGTGTTGCTGTATTGTTGGGAACCAGAGGTCCTAAAGTTTAATATCTTTGAAATGATCATGGACACCCTCATTAGGTCCCCACTTTACATTTTACAGCATTTAGTTTCAATCTATGACCTGGTTCTCACAACGTGGTCATATGATGCCATCTCTACAGCACGACATAGCCCCTACAAGCCTGTTTCCATAGTTCACCATTTCCTCTGTTATACAGTCTCCTTCACCTGACGCCCATGACGTGGTCCCCATGACATGGTCTCTATAACTTGATTCCTCCATGATGAAGCCTCTGTAATATGATCCTGATGACACAGTCCTCACTATGCAGCCTCAGTGAATTAGTCCCCACCATGTGGTCCCTACAGTGTAGGTCCATTGTGGTCCCTACAGTGAAGGTCCAGCCTCCATGGCACAATATCCTAAGCCCTGGTCTTTATGACGATGCCTCCCACAAAGTGGTCCCAATTACATGTCTTTCTTGACCCGGTCTTCACAGCGTCTCTTATGATGCATTTCCTATAGTGAAACCTCTATGAAGCAGTCCCTATTACACAGCGCCTTTGACACAACCTCCATGACCGGGTCCCCATGACCTGGCCCCCAAATGCAAGGTTCTCACAACACAGTTCTTTTGACACAAACTTTATACTATGGTCCTCAAGACATGGTCCCCACAACCCAGTTGTTTCACATTCTCTATGACATGCTCCTGAAGACATAGTCTCCACAATGTAGTCCTGATGACAGGGTCCTGAAGATATAGGTCCCATGATGTGCTCCTGTATGACCTGGTCCTCACAATGTAGTCTCTGTGATGTGGCCTCCATGACCTGGTCCCTATGACCTAGTTCAGGTGGCATGGCTCACATTACATGAATCTTACGATACAGTCCCCATCACATGGTCTCAGTGAAACTGTCCGCATCACATACTCAATACCAAGTGGTCTCTAGCAAATGGTCTCTAAGATATAGTCCCAGAAACAAGATAGAAGGAATACAAACAAACAAATGAAAACAAACAGTACAGCACCCACACTCACTTCTTTGCTGTGCTGCTCATACACTCATACACTAATGGAATGGAGACACATCCTCATATATTGCGAAGGTATAAACACATCTGAAATCTGAATAATTGAGTTTAGTTGAATTAATAGCTAGAATTGTGCTATTAATATATAACAAAAATAGGTTAAAATGCAGTACAGGGGAATTCTCATACTTACTAGAAAGTGAAGAATGGCCTGATATCTTGCACGCAGAACAGTGCAATCGTTCATACATCTGGACACCATTCCAAACCATATTCTTTTAAGTTTTTGACTATTACTTGTTTGAATCCCATCCATCCATCCATCCATCATCAACCACTTATCCGTAATCGGGTCGCAGGGGCAGCAGCTCCAGCAGGGGACCCCAAACTTCCTTTTTCCAAACCACATTAACCAGCTCTGACTGGGGGATCCCGAGGCGTTCCCAGGCCAGTGTGGAGATATAATCTCTCCACCTAGTCCTGGGTCTTCCCCGAGGTCTCCTTCTAGCTGGACGTGCCTGGAACACCTCCCTTGGGAGGCGCCCAGGGGGCATCCTTACCAGGTGCCCAAACCTCCTCAACTGGCTCCTTTCAGCGCAAAGGAGCAGCGGCTCTACTCTGAGTTCCTCTCAGATGGCTGAGCTTCTCACCCTATCTATAAGGGAGAAGCCAGCCACCCTCCTGAGAAAACCCATTTCGGCCGCTTGTACCCACGATCTAGTTCTTTCGGTCACTACCCAGCCTTCATGACCATAGGTGAGGGTAGGAACGAAAATTGCCCAGTAGATCAAGAGCTTTGCCTTCCGGCTCAGCTCTCTTTTCGTCACAACGGTGCGGTAAAGCGATTGCAATACTGCTCCCGCTGCTCCGATTCTCCAGTCAATCTCCCACTCCAATGTCCCCTCACTCGTGAACAAGACCCTGAGGTACTCGAACTCCTTCACTTGGGTTAAGTACTCATTCCCTACCCGGAGTAGGCACTCCATCGGTTTCCTGCTGAAAACCATGGCCTCAGATTTAGAGGTGCTAATCCTCATCCCAGCCACTTCACACTCAGCTGCAAACCGATCCAGTGAGTGCTGAAGGTCATGGACCGATGATGCCATCAGGACCACATCATTTGCAAAAAGCAGCGATGAGATCATCAGGTCACCAAACCGCAACCCCTCCCCACCATGACTAAGCCTCGATATCCTGTCCATGAATATCACAAACAGGATTGGTGACAAAGCCCAGCCCTGGCGGAGACAAACCCCAACCTGGAACAAGTCCGACTTTTTGTCGAGAATCCGGACACAGCTCTCGCTTTGGGCGTACAGTGATTGGATAGCCCTAAGGAAGCCCCTCACCCCATACTCCCTCAGCACCTCCCACAGTAAACCCCTGGGGACCGGGTCATATGCCTTCTCCAGATCCACAAAACACATGTAGACCGGATGGGCATACTTCCAGGCCCCCTCCAAGATCCTTGCGAGAGTAAAGAGCTGGTCCGTTGTTCCACAACCAGGATGGAATCCGCATTGTTCCTCTTCAATCTGAGGTTCGACTATTGGCCGAACCCTCCGTTCCAGCACCTTGGAGTAGACTTTACCAGGTTGGCTGAGAAGTGTGATACCCTATAATTGGCACACACTCTCTGGTCCCCCTTTTGGAACAGGGGAACCACCACACCGGTATGCCATTATAGCATATTTTAAATATGTACTATGTATATAATGTGTAGACCAGATTTCAGAAGACTAAAGGGTACGTAGGAGGTAGTGGAAACAAAAACAGTGACAGCACAACTGATAAGGTAAATATAGAGTGATTTATATACAATTTAGAGTGAGAGAAATTAAACATGTACAATACATACATAATACCCTAGGGTGCACCCTCTAAGTTAAGCCTAAGATAATATATATATATATTTTTTATATCTGCAATTTCTTTTACTCTGAATGAAGGCACTCCTCTAGAGTATTTTCATTTGTTGTCCTTTGCAGAAAAAAACCCAAAATAATATAAAATAAAAATACTGTCCTTCAAGACACAGTGGTTCTGGTTGGGTGGCTCGCCATCAGACTGTTGAAAAAATTGTTGTAAACTTCTTCCCATGGAATAAAAAAACCTAACCAAGTTTCACGTTGGATAAAACAACAAATTGAAGTTCCTCAGCATTCTAACTGGCAGTAGTATTGTTTTGACTTTTGGTTTCACTCTTTAAAACAGTTAATTATAATATATAATTATAATTGAGGCTTTTTCTATTTTTTTCTGTCTCCTTTTCTCTACTTGCTTTGGCTGTGTGTGCCGTCTGCGCAGTAAAAAAACACTCTCCCACTGTCACCTGTCAATCAAGGCGGGATCTACATGTAGAATGGTGTTAATTGGTTGAAATTATCTACATGAAACATTTTAACTGGTTCAATTAACGTATTTGAAAGTATAGTGGTTTACATTCTGATTTATTTTTAATGAATCTATATTGTTTTAAATTCGGTTTTAAATATTTATTTGTATACAGTTTCTAGTGGGCTACACACTCCTTTGGCACTGTCCCCGACTTCCACGCAAAGTTAAAGAGGCCTGTCACAGGATGTGAGGCGCCAGGCGGGTGTGGGGATACTCACAAGAACCCGGTTGAGCACAGTTATGTTGGAGTTCACCCCGGTAGAAGAGAGGGTCGTCTCCTTACGCGTACGGGTTGGATTTCTGACTGTTGTCTGTGCGTATGCACCGAACACCAGGTCAGAGTATTCGGCCTTCTTGGGGACCCTGAACGGAGTCCTGTATGGGGCACCAGTAGGGGACTCCATAGTTCTGCTGCGAGACTTCAACGTGCACGTGGGCAATGATGGAGATACCTGGAGTGGCATGATTGATAATTGTTTGAATTAATTGTAATAACTCTTGAACTGAACACATGAGCATTTGGGATACAGCTTTAAAGGGTTTGGACATAGTCTAACAGTCACACCTTCAAAAACCTGATACTAAGGGAGTGTGTGTCTCCTTGTACACAGTGTGAGAAATGGACAGTCAGCCATTCAGTCAGTGTTATTCTTGGTCACTGACTCTGTCTAGCCAGGTGGTTCACATGCCTGCTAATCTCACTATTACAAGATCAACTCATTTAAGCACAGTACTGATAGCGTGCGTGTGTGTGTGTGTGTGTGTGTGTGTGTGTGTGTGTGTGTGTGTGTGTGTGTGTGTGAGCATGCATGCATGCATGTGTAGGACGAGCGTAACCAAGTTCTTATAGCTTACCTGTGGATAAGGCAGACATGGTATGATGCCTATCTGAAGTGGGATAAAGACGACTATGATGGCCTCGAGGTCATCCGCATCCCCAGCAGCATGGTGTGGAGACCCGACGTAGTGCTTTACAACAAGTACACACAAACATGTACACACACTGGCAGATCAGACCTAGTGCTCTTCAAAAAATTATTCTATACTATGCTACACTATACAATGCAAGGCTAGAATATACTCTGTGTGTGTGTGTGTGTGTGTGTGTGTGTGTGTGTGTGTGTGTGTGTGTGCGTGCGTGCGTAGAGCTGATGACGATTTGCCCGGCCCAATGGACACTAATGTTGTGCTGCGATACACCGGTGAGATCACATGGGATGCCCCAGCCATCACCAAAAGCTCATGTGTGGTGGACGTGTCCTACTTCCCTTTCGACAGCCAGCAGTGTAATCTCACCTTTGGCTCTTGGACCTATAACGGCAATCAGGTACACACACACACACGCACACACACACACACACACACACACACACACACACACACACACACACACACACAGACTTTCCATTTCTTACTCGTAAATTCATGGTGATGTAAGTTTGCCATAATCATTAGCACGTGATATACAGATGTTATTCAACTTAAAGAGCAGCACCATTCAAAATATTGACAATTATACAATATATTTAGATTTTTTATATATATATATATATATATATATATATATATATATATATATATATATATATATATATATATATATATATATATATATTGACTCTATATATATATATATTTCCAATAATAAATAAACATGATTTTTGGCCATGTTATGTCCGAAATATCAGTTACTCACTATTAATTTCTTGTTTGTAGAGCTGTTGTGTAAAAGCAATTTTCGCAATTGTGCAGTTATACTGAATATCGGCACGGCTGTGATTAGTTACGACACTGGTCCTGTAGACTTGTACCTAAAACCGCACTCTAACTCTTGCAATATTGCTTAAATGTAACAATAACTTAAGTATGGGTTGTGACCCAGGTGGACATCACCATGGCGATGGCTAGCGGTGACCTCTCGGACCTAGTGGAGAATGTGGAGTGGGAGTGTGACGGCATGCCTGCCACCAAGAATGTGATCATGTACGGCTGCTGCTCGGATCCGTACCCGGACATCACATACACACTGCTGCTACGCAGACGCTCCTCGTTCTACGTCTTCAATCTGCTGCTGCCTTGCTTCCTCATCTCCTTCCTGGCGCCACTTGGCTTCTTCCTGCCTGCAGACTCAGGTGAAAAGGTCTCGCTGGGTGTCACTGTGCTGTTGGCGCTCACTGTTTTCCAGCTGGTGGTGGCCGAGAGCATGCCACCCTCTGAGAGTGTGCCGCTCATAGGTGAGCCAATGATCCTCCATCCACACTTACACAAATTAATCACATTTGAAATCATTCACTGAATCTGTCTGAGATTCATTTGAATTCAAGTGATTCAGTGATTCACAGAATGTATGAACTAATTAATACTGTTTTCTCAGGTAAATACTACATTGCGACGATGACAATGATCACAGCCTCCACCTCTCTCACCATCTTCATCATGAACATTCACTTCTGTGGTGCTGAAGCCAAACCAGTCCCTCACTGGGCCAAAGTGCTCATCATTGGCTACATGAGCAGGATCTTCTTTGTCTATGAAGTTGGAGAGAGCTGCACCTCATCACTAGCACGGAAGAAAGATGTGGAGAAATGCCATACACAGAAACCAACCAAGCAAAATCCAGAACCAACCAGGACCCCTTCAGGTCTCACTTGCTGTCCTGATGATGAAAAACTACTTTCCCCAAATGTGACCTATGACCCCTGTATATTTTGTGGGCCGCATTGTGGTGGTTTTGGGGGAGACCTGAAGCTCATCAAGAACGTCGAGTACATTGCGAACTGCTTCCGGGAGCAGAAGTTGACTTCCCTGAAAGTAGCTGAGTGGAAAAAGGTGGCCAAGGTGATGGACAGGTTCTTTATGTGGATCTTCTTTGCTATGGTCTTCCTTATGAGCATCCTCATCATCGGCAAGTCGTCATGACCACATAGAACTACATGAATGCTTGTATGTACATATAAACGCACACATACATAACCGACTGTGAGCAGTGTGTCAGATAGTGAGTCTGAAACTGGATGCCGTGTGTGTTCTCCTGTTCCTCTCTCGTTCCTGTGGTAATTATTAGTGCATTGGAATCAAAATACTGCATTGTTAATGATGAGCCAGTTGGGAAGTGAGAAACATTTTGAATGAGAGCTCTAGAAAAGAACAAATATGCAGTCCAGAACACTATAATGTACATGACTGGTGATGCACAAGAATGATGATGGATGGCTAAATTTAATGGATGTTGATGACTGGCTGAAATTTTAATTTGGCTCCAGAACCCTTATGGCTGCTGTTTGAAATACAGAATGCTTATGATTGATGATGCTTATAACTAATGATTCTGAATCGAATGCACACAATTGGCAAAGAGTTCCAGAACTCCACAATACACATGATTGGCTGAAACTTCCTAAATAAAATCTGCATGATTGGTTCAAGGTTCCAGAACAGCATGTGCACAAATGGCTGAGCAACCCAGAATAAAATGCACTTGATTGGCTAGCAGTTCAGGATCTCCAGAATGGACATGATTGGCTGAAAATTCCAGAATAGAGTGTATATGATTGTTTGAGACTTCCAGAATAGAATACAGATTATTACCTAAGAGTTCCAGAACTCCAGAATGCACAATGATTGGCTGAGATTTCCAGAACAGCTTGGGTATGATTGTCTGAAGGTTCAAGAAGAAAATGTGTATAATTGGCTGAGAAGTTCCAGAATAGAATGTGTATGATTGGTTGAGAGTTCCAGAATAGAATGTGCATGATTGGCTATGAGTTCAAGAGGAATACATATGATTGGCTAAGAGTTACACATTGACTGCACATTGATTGAATTGATTGCACACGATTGGCTTAGAGTTCCAGAACAGAATGTCCATGATTGGCTCCAAGTTCCAGAACACCACAATAAACAAGACTGGCTGAGAATTCCAGAATAGAGAATGTGTATGATTGGCTTAGAGTTCCAGAATGGAATGCCCAATGATTGGCTGAGAGTTCCAGAGTAGAAAACACATGGCTGGTTAAGTGTCCCAAAACAGAATGCACATTGTTACCTAACAGTTCCAGATCTCCAGAATGCACATGATTGGCTGAGATTCCCAGAGTAGAATACACATGACTGGTTAAGTGTTCCACAACAGAATGCACATTATTACCTAACAGTTCCAGATCTCCAGAATGCACACGATTGTCTGAGATTTCCAGAGTAGAATGCACATGAGTGCCTGTAAGATCCAGAATAGAATGCTCCTGATTGGCTAAGAGTTCCAGCATAGCTTATGCATGATTGGTTGAGAGTTCCAGAACAGAATGCACTTGATTGGCTATGATTTCCAAAACTGCACATGGTTGGTGATTGGCCAAAGTTTCTGGAACTGTAGTATGCACATGTAGCCTGACATCTAAAATAGAGTGCGAAAGATTGGCTAAGAGTTCTAGAATAAAATCATTGTCTCAAATTTCAAACTCTATAATGGCCATGTTTAAGCTGTAGTTAGTTCCTTAATAACCAGAACCCAACTGATGATTGGCTCAAATGCCAAATTGCAAGTGAATGGCTGAGAGCTCCAGAATAGCTTGTGCACTAATTCCTGAGAGTTCCATAATTGAATGCACATGATTGGCTGAGAGCTCCAGAATGGAATGTGTATGATTGAATAGGAGTTCCAGAATAGAATTTGCAAGAATGTCTGAGTTCCAGAATAGTTACATAAAAGATTGTACATGATTGGCTGAGCATTCCACAATAGAATGCACATAAACTCCAGAATGGACCCCGTTGTTGATTATTTTCCAACAACAGCACACCTGTTATATTTTATTTTATACTTAAAAAATGGTAGGATCATATTGTATTGCTCTGTTGCCTCCACTAGAGTGCAGCATTCTCTAATACTTACTAAGTCTGTCTCTATGACCTATACAATGAACAGATGGAGTATCCTGGTGAGTATGTAGTACATGACTCACCAGCCAAGAAAAGCCAAGAAAAGTTTGTGTTTTACTTGTTGAAGAATTCCTTGTATTGAATTCTACTACTATATGAAATAACATAACAAATAAAAGTGAAATAAAAATGAATTTTGGCAGTGGACCTGATGTGGAAAGCATTTCATTGCATGCATACATACATAAGAGTAGAGGGGCACGGTGGCATGGGGGTTTCAGTCCCACCTCCACCCTGCATGCACAGAGTTTGCAAGTTCTCCCTGTACTTCGGGGGCTTCCTCAGGGTACTCCGGCTTGCTCCCCCCACTCCAAAGACATACATTGTAGGCTAATTGGCATTTCCAAATTGTCCATAATGTGTGAATGAGAGTGTGCGCAATTGTACCCTGCGATCGGTTGGCACCTCATACAGGGTGTCCCACGATTTGTGTCTTGAGTTCTCTGGGATGGGCTTCAGGTTCCCCGCCACCCTGTATAGGATAAGAGGTACAGAAAATGGATGGATGGATGGACAGACATAAGAGCGTGAGAGTGTGTTTAAGACAGACTAAGGATTAGGGAATGCAATCACAGAAGATGTAAACTGTTTCACAGCATGTGGCAGAATGGCAGATTGAAGCTCCAGTCTCGAGTGTTTCAGAGTGTTGAATCAGCAGCTCAGGATGAAAAGCCCTTTTCTAAGTGAGCGACTCACAATGCAGAGCTCTGCTCCATCTAAATGCTTACGAGTGCAATTACCCAAGCCCTTTGCTCAATCAGACCAGATTTACTTCCAAACGGCCAATGAATCTCATCATTATACGATGGCAGGGCCACATCTGGAGCACACTGATAGGAGATGCACCTCGACTGACCATCTTTATGAGGCAGAGAGAGAGAGCTAGAGAGAGAATGAGAATAGTTTATGATGAAACACACCTTTCCTTTGGCTATTAGGCCATGGCAGGCTACAGAAGATTTTTTTCTGACTAGAGATGGTTATGATTTATTATTATTATTAGTAAGAGCATTTTAATTTAGATTTGTCAGTGTCATTATAATTTTCTACAGAAGTGATCAGAAGGCTGTGAGTTTTAATCTCACAAATAAATGCCATTATCCACACACAGGTACAGTGCAATGCAAGCTTTTTCATATATCCTAACTCCATGGGTCAGAGGATTAAGTGTGTAAGTATGTGCATATATGTATTTAAATGGATTAACATTTTCATCATGCGTTTGCATGATTTAACACCAACCAATAAGGTGTCAGTTTAATGGTTCTTTTCCACTAATGGGTGGAATAATAAGTTTGGTACTGAGTGCAGTATTGCTATTAAACAGAATATTGGTCTAAACAGTGAACCAAAATAATAAATACAAATTCAATCTAAGTTCACATGGGATGCAAGTTAACAGTTTAGTCCATTGTTATACAAATATTTTTTAATGGATTGAACCTCCAGAGTAATTTATTTAAAACCAAATGATTTTTGTGTGTGTGTGTGTGTGTGTGTGTGTGTCTGTGTGTGTGTGTGTGTTAGTGTGTGTGCTTAATTTTGAAAAGTGAAATATGCTTAAGCAATAAGCAAGTTTATTAACGCCGTTTAGCCACAAATCTAAATGGCAAAACGAATTTTCTACTTTTGTCGATATTTCATGCATTTTCATTCATTTCATTTTCACTTTTGTTTCATTGGTTGAGGTTTCTCTGTAAACAAATGCGCTTATAATATTGTACATATATTGTCTGACATTTTACCTAACTAATCAGTTACTTGTCTGCTAACATAGTTTTTATTTATTTGTTTGTTTATTCGTTTCTTTGTTTTTCATTTGGTGGTGTTACCTCTGGATGATTGGTATTTTATATTTATTTTTGTAAAATAAAATCATACAAATATACAGTTTTCTCTGAAAACAAATGTACATTATATTGTACATATATTTTCTGATACTATTATTAAATTTTAATTGCTTAATTACTTTAATTGAGGATTGCTTTTTAAGAATTATTTATTTATTTATTCACTTGTTTGTTTGTATATTTGTTATATGTTTGTTTGTTTCTTTGGTGGAAAGAAACAAACCTTGCACTGATTTCTGTCAAATTTCTTTGGCAATTTTTTTTTAAATACCTAAATAAATGAATAGATAGATAGATAGATAGATAGATAGATAGATAGATAGATAGATAGATAGATAGATAGATAGATAGATAAACTTTTTTAAATCATACAAATAAAAAGTTTTTATAAGTTTGCCCAAATTTCTCTGAATTTTTGTTTACATGTAACATTACACATTTTCTGATATTAGTCTAGTTTATTAGTTTTGTATTAAATTATTACTTTTTTAAAAATTATTTATTTATAATGTAAAATGCAGATGAAAACATGTAAAAGTAAATAAATAAATATTTTTAAAAATCATGCAAATAAAAAACGTTTTTACTGTTTATATTTTCATAATGACAGAATGCCATTGATATACCATTTACTTCAGCAAGTTATTATCCGAATTCATTCATGTAAAAAAAAAAAAGTCATAGAAATACATAAAATATACTTACGTATAATCCGTTACATTTTCGAAACATCCCAGTCTCATTTGCATAAAATTACTAAGGTAATCAGACTCCGCCCCCGGCTCCTTTCTATCCTCAACGCGCACGCCCCTCATTTGTATAGAGTTGCCATGGTAACTAGAGCTTCCCTTTCCAGCGTGCTCCGGTGCTACTACTCCGGCTTTAGGGATTTATTAGCGAGTTCCGCCAGAATTCCGCAAGAACTAACCGAAGCGGGGTTGTTTTTGTTGAAAAAAAATAAAAATAAAAAAAACAACCCGCAAACATACAGTTAAAGTCAGCAGGATATCTTTAAGGGGAAAAAAATCACAACTTTTCATGGCGCGGAAGAAGGAAAAGAGAGGCGGAGATTTAGCGGTAAACGAAGACGAAACGAAGCAAATTATGCCTATGGAATCATAATAACTTCTCGTAAACATTAACGCAAGCGTCGGAGTAATTAAATATTAGCTAGTGAATTAGCTATGTGAGCGTTCACGAAGCACGAAAAGCAGTTTGAAAAGATTTCTTCTGCCAGTTTGGTAAGTGTAAAACTCTGTAATTGAAACTGAAACATTTTGCACCTGACTCATGTTTCATGGATCTGGTTTAGGGCAACACAACCTGGGTTAGTTTCTAAGCTACATTGTAAGACATATTACGTCATAAATCCTACATCAGATCTCATAAATCATTAAGAGGCACACACTGATTTGAGAGCTGAGCGCAGAACAAAACACTGGTATAAAGTTGGCTTGATGTTGGAAGTTCGATATTCGCAAATTATGGGACCGTCTTTAAAGTTACATACGACATTGGTATACACTTCAGTAGCATATTAAGGGAATGACTTGCAGTCATATAACCAACTGTAAATTGTTCCTGTTGGTGTCAGCTATAACGCCCACCTTTTATATTTTTGATATTTAATAAACTATCAAATCATGTGTAAAATTTGCCATGTACAACCCCAATTCCAAAAAAGTTGGGATGCTGTGTAAAATGTAAATAAAAACAGAATGCAATGATTTGCAAACCTCATAAACCCATATGATTTTCACAATAGAACACAGAAAACACATCAAAAGATTAAACTGAGGAAATGTACCATTTTCAGAAAAAAATAAGGTCATTTTGAATTTCATGGCCAACATGTCTCAAAAAAGTTGGGATGGGGCAACAAAAGGCTGGAAAAGTAAGTGTTACTAAAAAGAAACAGCTGGAGGTTAATTGGCAACAGGTCAGTATTATGATTGGGTATAAAAAGAGTATCTTAGAGAGGCAGAGTCTTTCAGAAGTAAAGATGGGCAGAGATTCACCAATCTGCGAAAAACTGCGTCTACAAATTGTGGAACAATTTCAGAATAGTGTTCCTCAACGTAAAATTACGAAGACAATGAATATATCATCATCTACAGTACATAATATCATCAAAATATTCTGAGAATCTGGAGAAATCTCTGTGTGCAAGGGATAAGGGTGAAAATCAATATTGCATGTCCGTGATCTTCGGGTCCTCAGGCAGCACTGCATTAAAAACAGGCATGATTCTGTAATGGAAATCACTGCATGGGCTCAGAAACACCTCCAGAACTCATTGTCTGTGAACACAGTTCGCCGTGCCATCCACAATTGCTGGTTAAAGCTCTATCACACAAAGAAGAAGCCATATGTGAACGTGATCCAGAAACGCCGTTGTCTTCTCTGGGCCAAAGCTCATTTAAAATGGATTGAGGCAAAGTGGAAAACTGTTCTGTGCTCAGATTAATCAAAATGTGAAGTTCTTTTTGAAAACCATGGACGCGCATCCTCTAAACTAAAGAGAACTAAAGAGGAGAGGGACCATCCGTTTTTTATCAGTTCTCAGTTCAAAAGCCTGCATCTCTGATGGTATTGTGGTGCATTTGCATTTTTCAGCATGACAATGCTAAACTACTTACCAAGTCTATTACAACAGCATAGCTTCACAGTAGAAGAGTCCGGGTGCTGAACTGGCCTACCTGCAGTCCAGACCTTTCACCAACTGAAAACACTTGGCACATCATAGAAAGAAAAATACAACAAAGAAGACCCAGGACTGTTGAGTAACTAGAATCCTGTATCAGACTTGAATAGGACAACCTTCCTCTCCCAAATCTTCAGCAACTGGTCTCCTCAGTTCCCAGACGTATACGGATTGTTAAAAGAAGAGTGGATGCTACACAGTGGTAAACATGGGCCTGTTCCAACTTTTTTGAGATGTGTTGCTGCCATCAAATTAAAAATTGCCTTATTTTTCCCTTAAATGGTACATTTCCTCAATTTACACTAGGATGAAACATTTACACTGAAATGTTTTCTATGTTCTGTTGTGATTCAAATATGGGTTTATGAGATTTGCAAATCATTGCATTCTGTTTTTATTTACATTTCACACAGCGTCCCTACTTTTTTGCAGTTGGGGTTGTATTTCTCTACTGAATGGACTCATGCACAAAATATACCACAGTTTAAAGCTCAATAGCATTTGAAGAGAATGACTTACAGTCACAAAACCAAATGTAAAGTGTGGTGTCTAGGTGTCAGGTATGATGCACACCCTTCAGATTTTTGATATTTAACTCTACAATGCATGAACCTTAAAACCTACACAAACTGACATTTTTTGGTAACTGAGCGCAATTTTTTGAAAACTGTACAGAGGGAACTGTGTACAGTTTAATTAATTTATGTACATGTTTCAACAGATTGTGGATGGGAGCCAAAGGAATTCAACATAATCCTGGAGAGACTGATGAACTCCAGTAACTCCACTTTATGTCAGGTCACATCATAGTAGCCTAATACTATTCCTACTTTCATGTGTGTTTGGTGTGTCTGATTTGAAGAAAACGAAGACGCCAGAATGGTGAAGCAGGTTGCTCCTCGTCGCGTTTTGTCTCGCTCCTTTAGACATTCCTCTCGAACAGAACTCTCGTCACCCTTGACCCCCTGGACCTCTCCATCACCTCCGACACTGTGTCATGACCCCTCCTCTGTTCCAAGGTGGAATCCAAGCAGCATTCCTGACCACGTCTACCTCGACGCTGCCAGCATTTTCCAAAACTCACACCAGGACAAGGCCGCCACTCATCGGCTCATCAGTTATGGGAAGAGGTCAAAGGTAACAGCGCTGAAGATCAAGGATGAGGCATGGCAGCACAGGGCCTACGAGCTGGCCTTCAATACGCTCAAATGTAAGTATATGGTAATGTAAGCTCACATCTTAGGGGCAGTGGTGGCTTGGTGGTTACGGCTCTGGGTTACTGATTGGAAAGTCAGGGGTTCAAGCCCCAGTACTGCCAAGCTGCCACTGTTGGGTCTTTGAGCAAGGCCCTTAACAGCTCTATCATGGCTGACCCCAGCTTCCTGACATGCTGGGGTATGTGACGAAAAGAATTTCACTGTGCATATCTATATGTGATTAGTAAAGACTTATTATCTCATTGGCTCGTCCAATCAGTATTTGCAGTTCTAGGGGCACAGTTTTTGCTATGATTTATAATACTACTACTAATAGTAATCATAACATGACTATAACTATATCTGCAAAGGAAGAATCTAAGGTGCTGTGTTGGACATTTATGTTTAAAGCTCAAAGACTTTGCACCATTTTCTCTCTCTCTCTCTCTCTCTCTCTCTCTCTGTAGCTCTCCACCTTTATCTCTTGTCTGCTCTTTCACTGACTCTGTCTTTGTTAACATAATTTCACCGTTATTTATATTTCCATATAAAGTATTCTAAAGTAATAAGTTGCCAAGGGTTACCGTCTGCAATTTTGTACAAACCCATGTTGCTGTAGAAACACAGTGTAGGGAAAAGTGCTGAGAATGTTAAGAGACATTGGTCCAGGGAACAAGTTTGCTTTGCTATATTATTACTTTTATGTGACGGGACACCTGGATCGCAGGCTATGCATGTGAGAGCAGATCATACGAATGTCTGATTCTGCTGTTTGGCATGTCTGTGGCACCTCCAACATTCACAAGATGTGTCAAATCTGCTCTTGCCCCACTTGAGAGTTTTGGTATTTTGCCTAGATGATCTGGCAGTTCTACTTTTTCCAATGCGGGCAAGGACACACATGGCATCCATGCTGCAACACATTCAAGCACTGGGATTTTGTGGTTCCTGAGCCTCATGGTATCAGTGATAGCAAGACTACCTTGGAGTCTGTTGCTAATGTGGACATTTCATCAATGGATACTATCACAGTCCCTGGTTTGATCCTGAGCCAGTGGCCAATCCTGAAGTTGGCCTGTCCCTCATAGGATCTTCCCAACCTCCAATAACATGTCAGTAGGTGAATTGGCTGTACTAAAATTTCCCAAGATGTGAATGTGTGCATGTGCATCCTTCCATCCATCCATTATAGCCTGTTATTTCTGCACTACATTGACCATAGCTGAGGCATGCCTTGCAGTCCTTGACTTGTGGAAAGAGCCACACCTACTCTGTCAGGATCTCTTTACTGGAAAACCAATATGTGGAAAGTGGTCCTTACTACAACGTAAGCTCCACATAAATTATCTGAAGCTGCTGACAGTTTGGTTAGCCCTCAGCTATTTTCACCTGTATAAAGGGGCCATCACATTCATCTCATATGAATAAGGGACCTAATATCTCAGGCAGGGGGATAGGTAGCTCACCCCAACCAGGGCTTTGGTGCCAGCTAAGGGCTTGCCTAAGTGGTGTAATCACCACTATTCAAACTACAAGAACACCTTCAATTAAACTTGAGAGGTTTGGTATTTTGCCTGGATGATCTGGCAGGACACACATGCCATTGGGGTGGATGATTTGACAACAATATCATATGATGCACATTGTATATGTTGTATATGTATACTGTGTTAGGAAAATAATAAACTTTTGGGTGGTAGTTTTGGGAAAGTTGATTATTTTCATAAAACAGCATGCTCCCATGTATTTATTTCCTTATGTTCCTAAAGTTTTTCTATGGACTATAATTCACCAGCACTTGAGCTTATGCATTTCAATCCTCCTCTGCCTGATTCTGAGTAGGACAGGAGGCTGTATTTATGTCTGCATACAGGACCTGTTACCGGTCTGTTTGGTTATTCAGCTCTCGTAAAAATACTGTCTAAGTAGCACCTCTTCCACTGGATTGTGGAAGCCATCTCCTTGGTTATGGCAGCAATGGGTTGTCAATGCCAGAGACTAAGTGCATTCCACAAAGGGATGGGCCTGAATCTCATAAGTTGGTGGATTTTAGTGCTTGGTTGTTGTGATGTCATCTCCCTCCATCTTCTTTACTGAATCAGGGGCATGCTGCACTGGTATGTTATTCCCCCTCTTCAACTATAGCTGTGCAAGGAATGTATCTTTCATATTATCTGTCTTACACCATGGTGTAAGACTATCTGTCTTAAACACGTTGGTGGGAGCACATGTTAAAAGCTACCATTGTAACTCTAATTGATTGAAAATTCTGATTGATATTATTACAGAACTTTGTCCTGGACTTGTTTTGATAGCTCCTTGGTCTTCATGATACTGTTTGTTTAAGTATATTATTTAACTCTGGGGACAAATGTATTTGTATTGAGATCTGTCCAATTTTGAAAAGACATGTCAGTCTTTGTATGCAACATACTGTATGTATTTTGAACAAATTTAAAGGCATGACCACATGGATCCCATAGGTTTGAAAAATAGATACCATCATTTTGAAAAACTCGATGAAAATGTGAACAAAATGGCAGACACAATTAGCATTATAAACTCAACTGCTTTTATTTCCACCATATTTCTTAACTTGTAAATATTTGTATTAACATAAAAAGTTTCAACAACTGAGACATAAACTGGTCAGGTTTCACAGACATTTGATGAACAGAAATGGAATAATGAGTCCCTGAACAAAGGGGGGGTCAATATCAACAGTCAGTATCTGGTGGCCACCAGCTACTTTAAGTGCTACAGTGCATCTCATCCTCATGGACTGGACCAGATTGATCAGTTCTTGCTGTGAGATGTTACCCCACTCTTCCACCAAGGCATTTGCAAGTTCTCGATCACGTCTTGGGGGGACACATGCTTACATGTAATTTTCCACTGCAACAATCAGCTGTCCTTCCGGTCTCCCTGTAGCACTGTCTTTGACGTCTTACATTACAGACATTGCAGTTTATTGCTATGGCCACATCTGCAGTCCTCATGCCTCCCTGCAGCAGACCTATGACATGTTTACGCAAGT
Organism: Ictalurus punctatus; assembly: GCF_001660625.3. NCBI lineage: Eukaryota > Metazoa > Chordata > Actinopteri > Siluriformes > Ictaluridae > Ictalurus > Ictalurus punctatus. The sequence continues at coordinate 15,535,694 of NC_030417.2, read as the reverse complement.
GAGCAAGAACCCCAGACAGCTTTCTTCTGGTGTTTTTCAGAGTCAGTAGAAAGGTCTATCTAGTGTCCTAAGTTATTGTGACTGTGACCTTAATTCCTACCACCTGTAAATTGTTTGTTTCTTAAGGACTGTTCCACAGGTGCATGTGCAATAATTGTTTATGGTTCATTGAACAACCATGAAAAACATCGTTTCAACCCTTTCCAATAAAGATCTGTAAAGCTTATTTGGATTTTACACAATTATCTTAAAAATACGGTCTCCTGAAAAGGTTTTTTTTTCTGAGTTTATGTATTGTGTTTTCAATTGGTTAAATGGCTATAAAGGCAATTATCATGAAATGCAGACACTTTTCCAAAGTTGATTGAACATTGTGTGTGTGTGTGTGTGAGAGAGAGAGAGAAAGAGAGAGAGAAAAGAAACTGAACTAGTAGTCAGTTGAGCATGTGCATGTGTATGTGTGTGTGTGTGTGTGTGTGTGTGTGTGGGAGAGAGGGAGAGAGAGAAAAGAAACTCTGAACTAGTAGTCAAATGAGCATGTGTGTGTGTGTGTGTGTGTGTGTGTGTGTGTGTGCGGGTGTGTGTGTGCGGGTGTGTGTCTGTCTAGGACAGATTGCACTCAAGGTGTCAATGGTAGGCCAAAACGAGTTTTGATAGGTTGATTGAGGAAAGAAGTGGGAAAAGGCTGGCATGCCCAGGAGGAATCCCATTACCCACAATGCAACAAATCAATTTAGCCAATGATCTGCTGTCTGGGCAGCCCAAGGCGTGTGGGAGCTTGAGAACAGTGGAGGAGTGATAAACACACAGATAAAAGAGATTAGAAGAGGATGTGGTAGGGAAGCAGAAAGTGTTTGAGATAGAGGGAGGGAATGAACGCATCCACTGAGCACGCCTAGTATCAGCACGGCTTTAAGCTAAACCCACATTTCCCAGAATGCCGTATTCATTAAACACCATTGTACAAGTGAAGCTTTTCCGATTCATTAATGTTTCATTTTGTCCTTAATGCTAGTGTGCTGGCTGTTTTAAGAAACACTGAGGGTTCATACAGGTCCACTTATGCAGGAAATATGTATACATCTACAAAAATCTCTTTGTCCTATTCAGGTTCATGGCAGCATTCATGATCATTCCTTTACCAGCCTCTCTTTTATTAACTCTTGAAGTTAATAAGACAAAAAAAATGACAAAATTTGTCTTGTTACCAGGAAACTGTAAGTCTGTCCTGAAGACTCTCCCAAGGTGGAAAAACTTCTGAGTGTTACTCTGACACTAGACTCTTTCCGTAAACACTAAATATATGCCTCCTCACAGAAAACTTTAACATATCAACAACTACACAGGTTTTTAAATCTGTTTATATGTATGAAACATCCGACATCCAAGCCCCTGTGTAAGTTTTTACTACAGAAACAATAACGAAGGCATTAATATAAACCTTGTAGCCAAACTACTGTCTGAGCTGCTATTATAGAAAATTAATCAGCACATTCTGATTAATCAGAATTGCGTATTCAATGCTAACATCTTTCTCTAGTTGTTATTACACATTTATGATACAATTCTGGTACAATTCATGTCAGGCAGAGGGCAAAAGGGGGAGGAAATGGAAATGGTGTCATGAAATGGACATTTAAAAGCTTTCAAGATTCTGCTCAGGCTACACATAGATATCTTTTGCAATCTGTCAAGTGTGTGTGTATGTGTGTGGATAATCAGGGAATCAGCGATGATGATTAGGCTCGTATCGATTCAGGGTTCTTGCACGCCGAACACATTTAAATAAGACGACACACCTGGGAAAAGCCTAATCACCCCGTCACCCTATATCTGCAACAATGCAGAACCATGCTCCAAAATCAATACAGCTGTCAGACACACACATACACACACACACACACACACATATATAATATATATATATATATATATATATATATATATATATATATATATATATATATATATATATATATATATTTTTTTTTTTTTTTTAAATTTAGTGTATGTATACACACACTGGGATTAGTATCTTGGTGAGATTCTGCCTCTGTCTTAATTATTGCTGTAGCTAATTAATGCTATCCCTACACCCAACCTACCCCTAATCTCAACTTTACTATCGAGAAAACGACTAAGATATTTGGCAATCAAAATTCTGTATCATTATGGAGATATTGGTGGGACCTCACAAAAAGCTGCACACGCATATTAAAGCGAACTACATTCCACAACAGAACGCGTGCAAATACACATTATCTTGACTAAACACTGAAGATTCAAATAACTGAAGATCTTGCTAGAGATACTTTCGAATTATCTTCAAAATCAACCCATGTTGTTTACCATATAGTTAGGAAATACTGTATATTATGTGCCATGGATTCCCCCTTATATCACGTTTCCCATGATGACAATCACCATGTGTTTGTTTTGTTTTTTTGTTCATATCCTGTCATTGCTTTGTTATCTGACTGTGTTCACTTGTTTTGTGTTAGTTCTTGATTAGTTTGTCTACATAAACCCCCGCTGTTTCACTGTTTTGTCTTATTGTCACGTTACAAAGATGGATACGGATGTAAGCGCAGATCTTCAAATATTTAATAATAAGTAACCCAACTCCAAAAGACACTAAGGCAACTAGGCAAAATACTGTGGCTAAGGCTAAACATAAACTAAGAAACAAAACATGGTACAGGGACAAATGTCAAGTTAGACCATACGTAGGACGAGGAAGCAGTGCAAACAGTGGCTGTATATAGGAGTGCTCATTAAACGGAAATGTGATACAGGTGCAGGTGGTAATGTGACACTGATGTAGTATGGTGCAGTGGCTGCTGGGAAATGAAGTCCAGAGTTCCCTCCTTGATACATGACAGACCCCCCCCCAAGGGGTGCTTCTCTCGGAGCACCCAAAATGCACTCCCTCCCTCTGGCGGTCCTGGCCCCCTGGGTAAAATGTCCCTAGCTGAACCAGGAGACTGAGCGGTGTCCACAGCGGAGCAAGAAAACAATGCAACGTCCTCAGCGGAACAGGACAGTGGGACAACTTCTTCAGCAGGACAGAAGCGGGCAGCAAGGTTCTCCGTGAGGCCCGAGGGAAGGGCCAAGATTTCCACGAGGCCATAGAGGGGAGCGAGGTTCTCCGCAAGGCCAGAGAAGGGAGCGAGGTTCTCCACGAGGCCTAAGGGAGGAACGATGCTCTCCGCGAAGCATGAGGGGGAAACGATGCCCTCTGTGGAACAGGAAGGGGGAGTGACATACGGTGTGCAGAGGAACGACGTCTTCAACGTAACATGGAGGCAAAGCGATGTCCTCAGCGAAGCAGGATGGCAGAGCGACGACCTCAGCCGAGCAGGATGGCAGAGCGACGTCCTCAGCCGAGCAGGAAGGCAAAGTGACGTCCTCAGCCGAGCAGGAAGGCAGAGCGACGTCCTCAGACGAGCAGGAAGGCAGAGCGACGTCCTCAGCCGAGCTGGAAGCCAGAGCGACGTCCTCACCCGAGCAGGAAGGCAGAGTGACATACTCTGCCAAGCAGGATGGCAGAGCGACGTCCTCAGCCGAGCAGGAGGGAAAAGAGCGACATCCTCAGCCAAGCAAGAAGGCAGAGCGACGTCCTCACCTGAACAGAAAGGCTGAGTAATGTCCTCAGCGGAGCAGAAAAGTGCTGAGCGATGCCCTCGGCAGAAAAGCAGGGCGAGTTCCTCAGCGGAGCAGGCAAGCATAGCGGTGTTGTGCGCGGGGTTGGCGAACAGAGGGGAGCACTTGGGTTTGTCGGGACACGGAGCAACATCTTCAGCCAACCAGGGTGACTGAGCAACGTCCTCAGCTGATCCAAAAGTCTGAGCAGCATCCTCAGACGAGCAGGGAGACTGACTCACGTTCTCCACTGACTCCATCCGCTGAACCAGATCCACAATAGGGGAGGGAGTGGGTTGATGGCACCAGCCCAGTCAACAGGCTCCCACTTGTACCCGGACTCCTCCATGTCCTCCTATTGCTTACATAGTGCAGCTTGGTACAGTTGTACACAACATTTTGGGGAAGACCCACATATGGCTGTGATGGGCAGGTGGATGGTCACAAAATTTTGCATCCAGAAAGTATTCACGGCGCTTCACTTTTTCCACATTTTGTTATGTTACAGCCTTATTCCAAAATGGATTAAATTCATTATTTTCCTCAAAATTCTACAAACTACTCCATAATGACAATGTAAAAGAAGTTTGTTTGAAATATTTGCAAATTTATTAAAAATAAAAAACAAAAAAGCACGTGTACATAAGTGTTCACAGCCTTTGCTGAATACTTTGTTGAAGTACCTTTGGCACCAATTACAGCCTCAAGTCTTTTTGAGTATGATGCTACAAGCCTGGCACCCCTATTTTTGGGCAGTTTCTCCCATTCTTCTTTGCAGGACCTCTCAAGCTCCGTCAGGTTGGATGGGGAGCGTCGGTTCACAGCCATTTTCAGATCTCTCCAGAGATGTTCAATCGGGTTCAAGTCTGGGCTCTGGCTGGGCCACTCAAGTGCATTCACAGAGTTATCCTGTAGGCACTCCTTTGTTATCTTGGCTGTGTGCTTAGGGTCATTGTTCTGTTGGAAGATGAACCTTTTCCCCAGTCTGAGGTCCAGAGCGCTCTGGAGCAGGTTTTCTTCAAGGATGTCTCTGTACATTGCTGCATTCATCTTTCCCTCGATCCTGACTAGTCTCCCAGTTCCTGCCGCTGAAAAACATCCCCACAGCATGATGCTTCCACCACCGTGCTTCACTGTCGGGATGGTATTGGCCAGGTGATGAGTGGTGCCTGGTTTCCTCCAGACATGACACTTGCCATTCAGGCCAAAGAGTTCAATCTTTGTTTCATCATGGTCTGGGAGTCCTTCAGGTGCCTTTTGGCAAACTCCAGGCGGGCTGTCATGTGCCTTTTACTGAGGAGTGGCTTCTGTCTGGCTGCTCTACCATACAGGCCTGATTGGTGGAGTGCTGCAGAGATGGTTGTTCTTCCAGAAGGTTCTCCTTTCTCCACAGAGACAGGCTGGAGCTCTGTCAGAGTGACCATCTGGTTTTTGGTCACCTCCCTGATTAAGGCCCTTCTTCCCCTATCACTCAGTTTGGCCGGGTGGCCAGCTCTACGAAGAGTCCTGTTGGTTCCAAACTTCTTCCATTTACGAATGATGGAGGCCACTGTGCTCATTGGGACCTTCAATGCTGCAGAAATATTTCTGTACCCTCCCCCTGATCTGTGCCTCGATACAATCCTGTCTTAGAGGTCTCCAAACAATTCCTTGGTCTTCATGGCTTGGTTTGTGCTCTGACATGCATTGTTAACTGTGGGACCTTATATAGACAGGTGTGTGCCTTTCCAAATCATGTCCAATCAACTGAATTTACCACAGGTGGACTCTGGTCAAGTTGTAGAAACATCTCAAGGATGTCAAGGATCAGTGAAAACAGGATGCACCTGAGCTCAATTTTGAGTGTCATGGCAAAGGCTGTGAATACTTATGTATATGAGCTTTTTTTGTTTTTTATTTTTAATAAATTTGCAAAGATTTCAAACAAACTTCTTTCACGTTGTCATTATAGGGTTTTGTTTGAGGAAAATAATTAGTTTCATCCATTTTGGAATAAGGCTGTAACAACATAAAATGTGGAAAAAGTGAAGTACTGTGAATACTTTCCGGATGCACTGTACTAGTTTTAAATGTGAATTTTACTCTGACATGTATGCAGAGTACAGCTCTCTAGCAATTGGAGTGACATCATCTGTCTCAGGCTGAATGCTCTCAAAGGAGGACGCTATCATGAAGCATGTAGCCAAGCTCAGGACAAGCGACAGTGGAAAGGAAAAACATGAGGCTGAAACCCATGAGAGGAACCAGATTCAAAAGGGAACCGGATCTGGGTGACATAATCTGTGAGATTCCATTATAAAGACAAACAGTGCTACATGTGTTGAAAGGATATGGACGGTTATATATTTTTGCACCCAAGCCCCAAATATGGACATCACATAGACTTATAATGCATGTAAATACACATATACAGTAAACATATATGTACTGTTATGCATATAAGCATATTCTCTCTTTCTCTCTCACTCTCTCTCTCTCTCACACACACTCATGTTAATCAGAATATATAGTATCTACTGCATGTAAGCACAAACCTAGGCCTATTTATAGACATTCTTGATGTTTATACTAATATGGAATGCAGACAATATAATTTCTTTTTACCATAATGAAATATTGATGAATATTGAATTCTCGATTATGATTGGATTTCCATTGGCAAATTGCTGTGCTTTAAGAAGAACAAAATATTTGTTAGAGCTAAACAGTCATGAAACACTAAACTACATTTTCTGAGATTTTAACATTGGTGTGCGTATCACACATCATAAAAGACAATCTTAGCATCTGTTAATTTTAATTGTTGGAGAAAACTGTTTAATTTGTAGCTTTTTTCAGCTATTTTCGTCTCCCTGGTTTAAGATCTCGTTCTGTCACACGTCACAGTGATCTAGCAATGTACTATAGTACTTCGATGACGTGTCGGTGTCTCATAAATATTCAGGAGACTGCGTGTTCTTATCCTATGAGAAGATGCTGTTTATTAATTATTCACGTGGTGCTTTCCTACAGATGTTGTAGATGAGAGCGGCGTTCAAATGGGTTGCAAGTGTTTGTGTCAGTGGTGTAAGAGTTCGAGTGTGTTTTCTTGGGAGAGCTATGAGAATTGGAGAATGGTGGACTTCAGACTTGCCCATGAAAGCAGTTTGTGTCTACACAATGATGTGGTACTCAGTCCCGAGGACTTTTCTATCCCTTCAAATGAGGTATGTGTCTAATTTTTAACCATGACAGTTTTACTTCCCTTTGGAGCTAATTACACCGCTTAAAGCTCCATGGGCCATCACATGCAAAACTATACAATGAGAGGCCATGTTGAAGGGAAGAACCTTCGCCTTTTTATTTGTGAAAAGCTTGAGCCTATTAGCTAACTAACATTCAGACACTTCTCCCATCTGTGCTGCCTCTGGCTAGAGGAAAACAATAATAATATATGTTATAAAAACTTTACATACAATATATAATACCATCTGCCACCTCCGCCACCTCAGGAGGGGGAAATGGGGAACTATCCAAGCTGTGTACAGTAAGGATGGGACACTGTTGACCTCAACTGAGGAAGTAATTGCACGGTGGAAGGAACACTTTGAGGAACTCTTGAATCCGACTAACACGTCCTCTATGGTAGAGGCAGAGGTGGAGGATGATGGGGGATCATCGTCAGTTTCCCTGGTGGAGGTCACTGAGGTAGTCAAACAACTACACAGTGGCAAAGCCCCAGGGATTGATGAGATCCGTCCAGAAATGCTGAAAGCTCTGGGTGTGGAGGGGATGTCTTGGATGACACTCCTCTTTAACATTGCGTGGAAGTCAGGGACAGTGCCCAAGGAGTGGCAGACTGGGGTGGTGGTTCCCCTGTTCAAAAAGGGGGACCAGAGCGTGTGCGCCAACTATAGGGGTATCACACTTCTCAGCCTCCCTGGTAAAGTCTGCTCCAGGGTGCTGAAACGGAGGGTTCGGCCAATAGTCGGCCACAAGTATCTAGTCTACTTGTGTTTTGTGGATTTGTAGAAGGCATATGACCGGGTCCCCAGGGGTTTACTGTGGGAGGTGCTGAGGGAGTATGGGGTGAGGGGTTCCATTCTTAGGGCTATCCAATCGCAATACTCCCAAAGCGAGAGCTGTGTCCGGATGCTCAGCAAAAAGTCGGACTCGTTCCAGGTGGGGGTTGGTCTCCGTCAGGGCTGTGCTTTGTCACCAATCCTGTTTGCGATATTCATGCACAGGATATCGAGGCATAGTCATGGTGGGGAGGGGTTGTGGTTTGGTGACCTAATGATCTCATCGCTGCTTTTTGCAGATGATGTGGTCCTGATGGCATCCGTGACCTCCAGCACTCACTGGATCGGTTCGCAGCTGAGTGTGAAGAGGCTGGGATGAGGATTAGCACCTCTAAATCTGAGGCCATGGTTCTCAGCAGGAAACAAATGGAGTGCCTACTCCGGGTAGGGAATGAGTACTTAACCCAAGTGAAGGAGTTCAAGTACCTCAGGGTCTTGTTCACGAGTGAGGGGACATGTGAGCAGGAGATTGGCCAGAGAATCAGAGCAGCGGGAGCAGTATTGCAATCGCATTACCGCACCGTTGTGACGAAAAGAGAGCTGAGCCGGAAGGCAAAGCTCTCGATTTACTGGGCAATCTTCGGTCCTACCCTCACCTATTGTCATGAAGGCTGGGTAGTTACCGAAAGAACTAGATCGCGGGTACAAGAGGCCGAAATGGGTTTTCTCAAGAGGGTGGCTGGCCTCTCCCTTAGAGATAGGGTGAGAAGCTCGGTTATCCGAGAGGAACCCAGAGTAGAGTCACTGCTCCTTTGCGTTGAAAGGAGCCAGTTGAGGTGGTTTGGGCACCTGGTAAGGATGCCCCCTGAGTGCCTCCCTAGGGAGGTGTTCCAGGCATGTCCACCTGGGAGGAGACCTTGGGGAAGACCCAGGACCAGGTGGAGATCCCCCAGTCAGAGCTGGTTAATGTGGCTCGGGAAAGGGAAGTTTGGGGTCCCCTGCTGGAGCTGCTGCCCCCGCGACCCGATAACGGATAAGCGGTTGAGGATGGATGGATGGATGGACAATATGTAATATAATATCAAAGCTCTGTGGGCCATTGCGTGTACAATTATGCAACGAGAGTCCGTGTTAAAGGGGAGAACCGTCACCTTTTTATTTGTGAAAAGCTTGAGCCTATTATCTATCAATTATTCCTACATTCCGTCATTCTGAGGTTACTCAGCCCCCCACATGCTCCAAATTCACCCCAAATAGTCTCAATCGTTTGTGCTGGTTTGTGCCGATAAATGCTTCGAATTGGGGGGGTCTGAGTGACCTCAGAATGACATAAATATTCTTTTAATATCTCCAAATCCGAAGCAGCACAAACGAAGCGTTTATCGGCACAAACGAGCACAAATGGAGCACAAACGAGCCTATTTGGAATGAACTTGGAGCATGTGGGGTGCTGGTGATGTCACCGCACCATAATTCAATGTCTAATATTTTAAAAATGAAAGCAGCACAAACGGAATTTTTAGTGGCACAAACGGAGCACAAATGATTGAGACTATTTGGAGTGAATTTGGAGCCTGGGGGGCTGAGTGTGACCCCAGAATGGCCTATAAATATTCTTTTAATATCTCCAGAAACGAAGCAGCACAAACGATATTTTTTACGGCACAAACGGAGCACAAACGATTGACATTATTTTGCCGACATTTTGCGTTGGGTGGGGGGCCAACTTCTCGCAGGTATGTTACCTTCCATAGTCACGCCAGGGGCTAATGATTCAAATACACAGGGCTTAGGACCTGCACTGCTATCTATTGTGTCTCCATTTAGCCCTGGGAATTCAGGAGGAGAGACGTTTTCTGCCTCATCTGCAAACTTTGTCACTATCCATCTTTTTTTTTTTTGAGTGTTCTGAAGGTTCGCCCCCTATTCCTCCCCTGCCACGCCCACTCCCCCTCCCTTCTTCACACAGCCATCCATGCCCATTTAAGCTGCATTATTCAAAACCATTGAGAGGTAGACTTGAGCTGAAAGAGGGAGGTTTCGTGACTCTTTCTATGAATTCTCTTCTAAAAATCTACTATGCTTAATGTTGGGCTGCACCACACTCCACCCCAGTGTTGATTATTTTCCCATAACAACATTCCCCTAAGTGTATTATTCCTAAGTGATCACAAACACTATTGTAAACTTGGAAGCAATAAACTTTTTTTCCGATATCAGATCTTTCTGACAGCCATGAAGAAAATTCCTTTTTCTTTTGTTATATTTGAAAATCAGCAAGTGGTTTTACTGCAAAAATATATATACATATATATAGTATATGCTGTTGAATTTTATTTTCAATTGAGATGCATTACAATGCATAAAGAAGCAATTTATCATCACATCATGGTACACTGAATCAAAATCTAATTGATTTAGTGCTTAAGGATTCTCACACCCATATCATTATATGCACATTATATATACATAGCACATCCAAGCACACACACATTACTTATCCATCCATCCTCAAGCACACACATACACACACACACACACACACACACACACACACACACAAACACACACACACACTCAGCTTTCATGCCACAGTGAAGGTGAGGAATGACAGGCATTGTAAGTGTATTAAGTGTGTACTGATCTCATGATTATCACAATGTATGTGTACGTGTGTGTATATATGTGTGTCATGGCGTCAGATTAAACTAATAGCGCTACAGTGTATGGACTCAGCAGGTTTTAAATGTGTGAATGTGGACTATTGCATCTCTCTCTCTCTCTCTTATATCACTTTCAGTCACCTCATCACTCGCTCTCATTTCACTTATCTACTATAACCTTTTCCACATCCACATTTCCTCCTTTACATCCGTCTCTCTGTCAGCTTCTCAACCCTCTCTGTCCTTGATCTCGTATGTGAGTCATTTGTATCGCACTCTGTAGAGCGTACTTGGTTTTCTGCACATGCACAACTTGTCATTTTACGTCCAATTTAAACGACATGCAAATGAGCACAGCTGCAGATCGATTTGATTGGCTGAATGACCTTCGAGGCTGTCTATTTGCCTCCTAGGAGAGTGATAGCTTTCTTTACATGCTCATTAGCCCATACATTTTAATTAGTTTTCATGTTTCAACTTTACCTGGCTGACAATATAAGACATGTTTATATATTTTGGTATAGTATATGGTTCAGTATATCACAATCTTCAGTGAAGGCCTATATTGTGATTTGGTCACCATTTCAAAGCACTGTCAATATCCATGTTCGAATCCCAATTCGCTTACTTATTCTATGCACTAAAAGTATGTACTCTTTTTGTGAAGAAAGGGTACATACATTTGAGTGTGTAGCAAAAGAGCATGCAAGTATTAGGACATACTAACACGTCATGTAATGGAAGAGAACATTGTTGCCTAGTTACGCACACTGTCATTGTAAACAAACTCCTTGTTGCATTTCAGCTTTTCTTCATTCATTGTTCCTTATATAACACTTAACATTTAAGTTCTTACACTTAAATACTGAAATGGTAGGAGTGGTCTCTTCCAGGATGACCCCGCCCCTTGTCCATGATTTGATGAGGGTGAAAATGATGTAAAACATTATCTGAAGAGAAACAGGACATCCTTCTTCAGCAGTGGAAGAAAAGTGCTTCAGAGGCTGTAGGAAGTGAAAAATTGTAGATCATTAAATGATGTAATAATTGCTGCTAAAAAGAACATGACTATTATTCTAGGGGTTCTAACGATCCAAGAGTGTACTCAAGCTCTGACTCACTTCATCGCCCCATAACAATAACTAGCAGTGCAAACTGAGATGTTATTAATATAATGTCCATTGCTGTTGAAGTGTCTCAAAACTGGAAAAGAGTAATCCTTCATTCATATGGCACAGAGGTACTCGACAAAAACGATCAGCCATTATGCTATTGGTTTCCCAGATGTACAACTGATTCCATCTCTTGCAGGAGAGACAATAAGCTTCTCTTGTGGTGATGGATGAGGAGTGATGAGTGGTTTAAGTGAACACACTCCTTGATCCATATTTCCTGGTTGGAATTTTCTGGTTTGTGGTTCCTACTTTCCATATGTCTGGGTTTTGTTTCCTCTTTGTATATTTCATGTTTCTGTGTTTCCTGGTTTAAGTGTTCCTTGTTTGTTGTTTCTCAAGTTTCCTTGTTTCCTGTTTCTTTATTTCCCTGTTTAGTGTTCAGTGATTCCAGGTTTCTGGATTGCCTATGTTGTTCGAATCCTGCTTTTTATTTTACTTTGTTTCCTGTTTCAATATTTCTTGTTTAATGTGTTTTTTGTTTTGTGTTCTGTGTTCTTAGGTTTGTTTTTCCTCTGGTTTCCATGTGTATTTCTTGGTTTCTGGTTTCTGTTTTCATGGTTTAAGAGGGTGTTTGTTGATCCATGTTTCCTGGTTTGGTTCCTTGTTTCCCAATCCTTCCCGTGTGTTCTTTTTATAAATACATTTCTTTAAGTCAAATACACTTAAATATAACAATAATTTATTTTAAATTACAAAGTTTGAGTTACATTTTTGTTATATTTAAGTGTATTTGGCTTAAAGAAATTGATTTATCAACTTAAAAATTTTCCTAAATTTTTTTGAGTTAAATTAACTTGTCCCGTTTTACAGTGTGGTTTTGCATGATTTTCCACTTTATTTTCAGTGTTTCCTCATGTCCTGTTTCCTCTTCTGTCTTTCCTGGTTTAAGTGTTCTGTGTTAGTTGCTGTTTCCTTGTCCTGGTTTCTGCATTGTCTGTGTTTTTCATGTCCTGTGTTTTTCTTCTCTTTACTTTTACCTGGTTTCTGTGTTTCCTCGTTTCCTTTTTCTGATTCCTGGTTTAAGTGCTCTTTGTTCTTTGGTTTCTATGATGCCTGATTTTGAGTTTCCCTGTTTCAGTGTTTCTGCATTGCCTGCATTCTTTGTGTCCTGTTTTGTCTCCTTTTTTGTTCTGTTTCCTTGTTTTTGTATTATGTTTCTGTGATTTAGGTGTTCTGTGTTCCTTGCTTTACGTGCTTCCTGGATTTCTGTTTCTGTGTTTCTTCCTATTTGCTCTTCTATATAATTTTTTTTAGTGCTAGATGAGCCAGAAACTGTGCTAAAAGTTAAAACAATTAAAGTTAAAACAAGTGTTGCAAGTATAACATCAGCATATTATTGGTTCACTGTGCTTTTTTTTTTGTGGACAAATTATACATTTTGTGTTCCTCATGAGGACTGTGAAGGATCTCAGGCCTGTCAGCAATGCAAGACTCTTTGGGAAATGTTAAAGAGCTCAGTCTGGATGAATGCCTGTAGAGCAAGAGTAAAGAGAAAGAAGAGGTTTTTATGGCCCTCTTGCCCTTGAGCAGAACAATGTTGTCCCTGCATGGAGCGCTTCAGTAAATATCAGGCTGATGGTGATGTATAATCGCCTAGCACTTCTAAAGAACCTGATTAAAAGTCTGTCCTAGAGGTGTGTGTGTGTGTGTGTGTGTGTGTGTGTGTGTGTGTGTGTGTGTGTGTGTGCCTGATGCAGCGATAGATAGATAGAGAATGTTTATGGGGGCCAGGAAGGGGTTGATACAGTGTATGTGTGTGTAATGAGTGCAAACCCTACAGATAAAAAAGAAGAATGGAGCCCAGATGTTGTATTCATCTGTCACTACCTGTTTTTCCTTCAGCTTTGTCTTTAGCCGTTGTTATTTTGTCCTCTCATTCATCACTGGCCGCTGTGGCAGCCTGGAGCTCTCACACCCACATTCGGACATGGTCTCAATGTCTTGTTTTCAAGGTTCCTGGAAGCACAAAATGCCTTTTGTCTTATTTTAAATGTTAAAATCAGCTGAACAACATATAGACAGGTATATATTGTACTGAGTGGGCGGGGCCAGTGTGGAGCTTGTAAGGGTCCACTCATTGGTCCAACGATGGTATCCAATGACATGGTAGAAGGATTCGCGTGTGTTTCTGTCTTTTCGAAGCGATGTAAATACATTTGAATGGTTAAATTTCATTCCAATTCTGTTTGACCCCCTCTTAAACTAAATCTGACTCCAATTGTAAAAACCTCAATGTTGTATTTATTTCCTAGTTATTTGTAGATCACAAGTTTGTAAATACTTTTGAACTTTTACATTTGAATAATTCTAGTTAATTCCATACTTTAGATTGTGCTCATTTATTCAGGTTCCATGTCACTTAGAGTCTTGCGCCGGATCACAAACTCGGCCGTGTACACTGTCACAAACTTGCCAATCTTGGTCATTAGACAGAAGTAATTGTCTAATACTATTCAGATGGCCGCCCATGCTTGCACTTTTATCTGAAAAGTGCTTTGTTTAGTCCCCTTAGATAGTGAAACTTAATTATAGTAACATTATTTCTAGTCAGAGATCATGACCGCTAAAATTTACAGAGATAGACCAATATTAAATAAGTTAAAAATAGCTTTATATGCTCACGTCATAATTTCCTATGTACACGTAACTAGAAGAATATTACAATAACCAGAGGTTTAGATGTCAACTTGTTTAGACTTGGTCGATTAACTTTATGTTGTCCTAAACGGAAAATCCATTTTGAGCCTGTACACATGAAGTACACTTAACTAAAGCCAAGTTGTTAGCCTGGACTCTAAAATCTCAGTTGGCGTGCCCCAATGCTCGACCTAAACCTGGATTTTAGCCTTTACTAACCTGGTCGCAGATTTGCAGTAACAAGGACGTAACTACTAGAGACGATTATTTCAGAATAAGTCAGAATAATCAAGTCTAATAATTTATTTAACCAGGAAAGAACACATCCAAATCCAATAATACTAATAATAATAAGAAAGAATTACATTCAGCATTACTCAACATTACCAATGAAATTCAAAACATAATAATACAACATAAGAAAATCAAATCTGTCTACAGATTCCCTGAATCCTTGGCCAGCTCTCCCCTAAATATCCAGATACTCTGTAGGTCCATCAAATGGTGGTGTTTGTGATTAGAATTGGAATCTGGGCCAGTTGGCATTTGTGATTGCTTTGATGTCTGTGGAAGGATGTACCTTATTTACATACAGGAGGTAATTTGTGTGAGGGACCTGGGGAGGGTATGCCTTTAACGACATGGAATAGTGATTTGAACTGTTGCTGAGGGAATGAGACCATATTTCTAGATGCACTTAGACCTTTTGAATGATTTAAATCATGTATAGTCAACATCTAATTCACATTAAACATGTTATTTAATGCATATAGACCTTGGGTTTGTTTAAGGTGATCTCAACACAGAGAGAGAGAGAAGGGTAGAGAGGAATAGGGAAGCAATGTAAGGTGCGATCTTCTCGTCTCCACTCAGTGTGATGTTTTATCTCGGGTGAGATGCTAATTCTGTGGGAGAGAGTTTGAGTGTTAATTCCTATAAGAGTCCTTTTTCCTCAGAGAGCAGTTCTCTCCATGTTCAGATATCTTGGTACCAGCCTTACAAGCTCATTATCATGCATCCTGGTTTCATTTTTCAATGTTTCTATGTTTCCTGGTTATGCTTTGAAGATTCTTCTCAATCTCTAGTGTTCCACATTTCCTGGTCATTTCCATATTTAGTGGTTTCAGTGTTTCCAGCTTTTCATTTTACTGGTTTCCTTATTTCCTGCTTAAGGTTTGGGGGGTTTGTGTCTTCTGTATTTTGTACTTTATACTGTAGTTTCCATGTTATTGCTGTTTGCTATTTTCCTAAATGTTCCATGTTTGGTGTTTTCTATATTTTCTGGTATCAATGTTTCCCAGTTTCTGTCGTCACTGGTTACTTTGTTTCCTGGTTTCCTCATTCAGGGTTTCCTGGTTATAGTTTGAGTGTTTCCAGGTGTTCACATTTCTTTTTTATTTATTATTCTTTTTTTTCTTTTTTTTTAATGTAGCTGTTTTCTCTGTTTTCTACCCACTTTCATTTTTAAGTGTTCAGTGTTTCCTCTGTTCAGTGTTTAAAGTGGGTTTTTTTTTCTGTTTAGGTTTTCTGCCCCTTTCAAAGGGAACTCCTTATAGGCCTGACGTGGCATTTTGTACGTCGCATGATTATAAAACTGTGCCTGTAAACCATGTTATCAGCCTTATTATCTTCAGCAAAGACCGCATATAAATTGTTTGTGTGAACGCTCCTAGAATCTCTTCACTTCTCTATTTTTTCAAAAGAAAAAAATATATCTCTTTACTTCTCTGTCCCTTTGCAAAAAAAAAGAAAGAAAAGAAAATATGAGTCAGAGATAGTTCAGGAGGTGTGTTACTCCTTGTGCCCGTTTTATTACGGAGGGGGACGGACACACTTTCTGCGTGAAGTGTTTGGGCATGCTGCATGCTGCAGTGGCTCTTGAGGGGGCTGAATGCGCACATTGTGAATTTGTCACAATCAGGCAGCTCCACTTTCGGCTCGTTCACTTCTTGGCCAAAGGGAGTTGGGTTTCGGAGCCTTGCGGGTTCCTCAGGTCCTGGGGATCCTGTATGGATATGGAGGAGGAGACGCAATGCCTCCTTCCGGTATGGAATATCAACCCACCCTCTCTGACTCCGAGGAGCCAGTGCACCAAAAACTGAGAGCAGCTCTCAAGCATATAAATAGCTGCTAGAGGTGATTACTAGGGCTGTAGAAAAACACATTTACACTGGCCTAGGGAGGAGGAAGTGGCTCGTAGCAGGCTGGATGTGTGCTTTCTCCCCAGTGAAAACAATTTTCCCCTCACACTGTAGAAAACTTCCCTTTTTTCCAGAAGTGCAAGATGGAATATCGCGCTTCTGGGGAAAACTACACCAGCATATTTATAACCCCACGTCGTCGGATTATTTGGCCATCATGGGGTTATATGGGATTCTACTACAATGAGGGTGTTTCTATCCCCAACACACGTAGGGTCAATCCTATCAACCTTGAGCAAGATAAAGCTGAGTTTGTTGTGTCTTATGGCAGCAGAAGCCAACATCATATCTTTGGACCTATTGCACATGAGACCGTTTCAGTGCTGGCTGAAAAATCAGGGGTTTCATCTAAGGATCATTTCATCCTTTCATCTAAGGATGAAACCTCTGAGAGTAATTAGTGTCACACATTAGTGATGCCTACGTGCTCTGAGAATTTGGAGTTGTCCCTGGTTTCTAGCCTCGGCCCATACTCTCGGAGTATCTCCTTATCGCAAGACAGTAATGACAGACTCCTCCCTCAGGGGCTGGGGTGGGGGTCTTAAACAGCCGTTCAATTCACGGTCTCTGGAGTGGCTCCATCCATTAGTGGTGGAGTCCGTATGGCGGAGGATCGGCCAAGTGGAAGTTGGTTTAAATGTTCTGGGTTTTTTTTCTGATTTCCATCTTTATTGGTTACCTCCTTTCTGGTTTCCTTGTTCAGTGTTTCCTAGTTTCCTTACTTCCTGCAGATTTCCCACATTTACGTTTTGTATTTAGCTGTCTTCTGTTCTTTCTAGTGTCGATGTTTCCTGGTTTAAGTGTTCAGTGTTTCCTAGATTCATTATTTCTAGGTTTTGTGGTTTCATGCTAGTTCCTGGTTTAGCTTTTCAGTATTTCCTGGTTTTCCAGCTCCTATAGTTTCAGGTTTTGTGATTTCCTGTTTTTTTTTTTCTTCTCATTTGTTTCCTGTTCTACTTTCTGTATTTCCTGGTTTTAGTGTTTCTTGTCTCCATATTATTATTATTATTTATTTTATTTTTTTTAAAAGATTTCTAAATTTGGGGCATGGTGGCATTGTTGAATCGCAGCACCAGGGTCACCAGTTTTAATCCTGAGCTCAGGTTACTCTCTATGTGGAGTTTCACTGCATGATCTCCAGTTGTTTGCATGGGTTTCCTTCAGGCTTTTCAGGTTTTTCCTACCTCCCCAAAACTCATTGGTGGCCTGATGACATTAAATTACACCTAGATGTGAATTAAAGTGTGCATGGTGCCCAGTGATGGATTGTCATCCCATCCAGGGTGTATTCCCACCCTAACACCAAGCGTATGTAAGATTCCAGGTCCACCACAACCCTGTCCAAGATAAAGAACTTACTGAAGATGAATAAATTTAACCTCAGACATCCTGCTGATTCTCTGAAACACACTTTCAATAATGATGATTTCTGGAAAAAGCCTGGTCCTTGGTCCCCCCCAAACAGCTGCTTCTGGGGTAGTGCAGTGTCCCAGCCACTGATTAACAAGCAAGACCTGTTTAGTATAAACCTGCAGAATATTACAGACTTCACATACCTTTAATGTTGGCCAGGGTTCACCGTGTGTGTATCGTGTTTGTTCTGTTACCAATGCTGTACATCATTAGCTTAGTGTAGCTCAATAAGTAGCTTAAATTGTTAATAAGTTGACATGCAGTTGCAGAGCTTAGCCTACAGCAGTGATTAAGTATAAAGGAATGTAGAGATAGAAGGTACGTCATGTATTTAGTTGCAATGTGGATGTTAAAGCACTTAATAGTGACACACACACACACACACACATACAACACATACAACACATATAATACCAAATCATTACATCCAACCATCCACAGTATCACTTGGCCCATAAGAACGTTGCCCCCCAGCCTGCCCAGCCCCATGATGCATTAAAACACACACACACACACACACACACACACACACACACACACACACACACACACACACATACTGTCTTGATAGTGATGGGTGGGTTTCAGGACAGATGAGTTATGCAGTTGTGGTTGTCGTCGTGGCAACATTTTCCCTCCATTGATGGACACAGCGTCACATCACAGCTGTCAATCAAGATAATATGCACATGTGAGTGTGTGTGTGTGTGTGTGTGTGTGTGTGTGTGTGTGTGGACTTCATTCCTCTCTTCTAGCTATCCCTATTCTTCCTCTCATTCTCTCTTTCTCTTTTTATTCATGGCTGCACTGCATTCTTTTCTTTTTTTATAGCTTGTAAAGTTCCTTTCTCTCTCTCTCATTCTCCCTCCCCCTCAATTATCCACTGTAATCTCCCCCTCTCTCATCAACCATTCTCTTCCTCCTTTCCATTTCCTTATTTTCCCATTCACTCTCTCCATCTCTCTTTATTTCTCTCCTGTGATAGTTTTCTTGTACCCTCACTTTCTTTACCCTGTCACGTTTTTCTCTTGTATTCTCACCATACCTTTTTCTTCTCATGTGCTCTCTCTCTTTCTCTCGTTTGGTCATTAATACCTCCTTTCCTCTCCCTCTTCCCTTCTTTATTGCTTGTAAAATCTCATTTCCATTTCCTTTCTCTCTCACTTTCACGCCTCAGCCTCTACTCTCCTACGTCATGTGCTTTTTCTTGTTCTCTTATTTTTTTATGACGTGTAATCTCCCCCTCTCCTTCCCCTGTCTCTTTCTTTATTACTCATAAAGTCCCCCTCTCTCTCCTCTCATCAAATATTCTGTTTCTCGCTCTCTCCTTTTTTCATTTTTTCTCCCGGAATGCTCTGGGAGACGCCACTATTTTACGAGCTCTTGTCCGAGCAGCCTGTATTCTTCAGACAGAGTGAAATAAAAGTGCTTGAAATCTCAGATCACTCTACATCACTCTTACTGGTTAGGCTGCAAATGGCAATTCACGAGCGCACAGTAAAATCTGCATGTTTTGTAACTTCACAGTGCTCTAGACACCCGCTGTTATTTTCTGTAGTGTTTTGTTTCATTATTGCAGCTCAGAAAACAACAAAAGGGTGACAAAACAAAACCTCAGTTTAATATTTTAAATGTACTTTGCTACTGGTTTATATCTGCACCCTTTATTACAGCATTACACATTTATAATTGGGAAGTGCTGAATTATGGGTGTCGTAATCTGTCCACAATTTACAGTTTACGATGTTTAGTTTTTCTTGCCGAAGTGCTACAAAGACACCATTAATGATGTAATGAAACATAGCCTGTTTTTAGCCTTGTTTGTTGCTGTAATAGTAAGACTTTCCAACATGATGAAGTTTTCAGGACTTCCTGTGACTGTTGCTTCATTTTAACTTCAATATTTCAAAAATCGTATTACCTTCAAGAGAAAGAAAAGACAGAGGCTAGTGAGATAACCGCCAAAACAGAATTGATGACATGAACTAACCAGTTCAAATAGCATTTTGTGTGAGTAATTTGCGGAAAACTACTTGAATTGGCGAAATTGCAATTACATGAAATTGTTTTGCAAGCTCTTTCACAGTGATGTTTGCTGGTAAATGAGACCTTTTAGCTGAAATCATGTTCGACACACATGAATCAAAGAGGGCTTTGGCTGAGTGCACATTGTGATGACGTCACATGACGCGTCTCGGCCCAAATCTGCTGTAATTTTGAAAAATTGGATGCGTCTCTGAATACTGTGGCGTTCGCTTGATTTTACGTTAATTTCTGTGTTCGCAAAATCCTGTAGGGACTGACTAACTTGTTTTGCGGATGTTTCACAATATTAAATATAATTTAAAATGGATAAAAAGTATGATGTGTCATTCTTTTGGCCCCTGATCCCCACCATTTTCTCACCAAAACTTCTCTACATGTAATGTAGCTCATGCTGCATTACAGGGCAGCATAACACACTCAGTGGTAAGCGCTATCTGCTTTCTTCTAAATGCATACCCTCATGAATGCCCACGATTGGCTAGTGTTGTTGTGATTGACAATAGAGAGAGAGAGAGAGAGTATGTCACCCCTCCCACCCACAAAGCACAGCCAATGGCTGTGGCTTTGTCCAGATTCAAACTTGCAATATCCCAACAGTATTTTCCTATAACAGTGCTGTTTCAGTTTCATGTAATACATTCATCAATAACATGGAGCAACTGTGAGTAGTGTTTGACGTAGAGTTAGTAATGTTTATTTAACACTGATCTTATCTTCCTCAGATCAGGAGCTATTGGAGGACATCATGATTGACAGCAGCTTCTATTTGTCTAAGCCAGTGGTGAGTGTGAAAATTGAAAACACCTAAATGTTGTTTTATTAAATATGGCATGTGTGTTAAAATGGATCTTTTTCACATTTCCATGTTGTTTTCAACATGTTTGAAAAGGCAAATAAGTCACATTAGTCTCATTTTAGAATATTGGACTGCTTGAAAACCACTGGTCGTAAACACGTAAAACATGGGCTAAACCCTCTCGATTTGAGTGGACAGATCAAACATTTGTTGTTCAGTGAAATGTTTTCATGTGGGACGAACTGAGAAAAGCCTGCAGCATGACTACGCAGCAGTTCCTACTCCAGTTAACTATATACAGTGCATAATTATTAAATTAATTATAATTAAATTATATTAGTTATAAATAAACATATATAAAAACTAGTATATAAAACCTAGCTAGTTTTGGGGGCAGTATTCATTCATTCACAACTGCACCAGACCATCGATTTTAAACAAACTACCTAGCTAGCCAAGCGTGAAAACTGTAGCTACTATTTCATTGCTTACGCATTGCTAATCTGCAATATACTGTTAATATGTTTTGGATCAGACTTGCTGTCAGTCTCGCATTTCAGTACCTAAACAATTTTCAAAAAGGCAACCAGAACACTCCTGTTCATTCACAGCCAATATAGAAAAAGTCCATATAAACATTTTTTTTAAAGAAAATGTAAACCTAAAAACCTAAAATCACTGATTGTTTGTCTTAGTAAATAATTGTAAAGTTTATTGGAATAGCCAAACTGTACACATGTACACAATTATATTGGTAACATTTACTTAAAAGGTCCATAAACTTGTTTTTTTCTTCATTCTTAATTTCCTTTTTTCTCACATTGATTGAAAAGATGCACACTGTGGCAGGTGCATGGTAATCAGGGTTGTTATGGCATTTTACTCCTGCGTGCAAAATTAAAACCCATTCTATTACTTAGTGCAAAGTGTGTTAGATAAATGTTTGATGAGGGTGTGCGTTAGGGCTGGGCGATATTGCAAAAAAAAAAAAACAGCAAAAATAACCAACAGCAAATCTTGATTTATTTTCAACTTTATGAACAATTCTCAATTATGATTTCATTTTTGTGTTCTTACATAATGTAATTGAAAGATTATGCCATTTATTTATAACTTTTTTATTTATTAGAATGGACATAAAAAATAGTGGAAAAATAGTAACAACAGCATGTATAGCAAATAATGCAAACAGTTTTTCTTTTAAAGAAAGTATATTTAAAGAAAGGATATTTAGAGAAACTTAGTGAACCCTTATTTCATATCTTCCATGACATGAAAGGCCACTGCAACTGAGAGATCAACTTGGGGTACTCTTCTCAAATCCTTCCACGTTTACGGAGGGACGTCAAATCAGCATGGCTGACACAGCATCAGAAATAAACAAAGTAAAACTTTGTACCTTTTAAATGAGTTATACTGTTTATACAAGTATTAGCTTTAGCTTAATCAACATACAGAATTATTTGTTTGTTAAATCAGAAACAAACAAGAAACAGAAACACGAGAGTATAAATAGACCAACTATTCAAGGGGGAAACGGGAACAGCTGTGAATGATGATGACACATGAAGGAAACAACCAATAACAATACAGGGGCGGAGACAGGGCAGAAACCAAAACAAAAACACACATGGTAACGTAAACAAAGTCAAACCCGGAAGTGCGTGCAGTCGGGGGAAATACCGTGACAATTATACAATTTGCTGTTTGAGAAAGAAAATATGCATCACTCATCCGAGTTAGCTGTTTAACATGTTACTAACATGTTTTTTTCCCCCCTTCCTCTGTCGAATGCACTGAGGTCGAAAATGACGTCATTCTGGGCAGCAAATACGCACAAGTGTTTTAGTTGATCCACAAGTGGTGAAGAAGAACAACAACAACTACAAGCACACGGGAAAAACTACAGAAGTTTAGCTCCACCCCAACTCGTTGAGAGGAAATGTGGTATGGAATATAGAAATACTTCGCATTCGAGGCGGATGACAACAAACATATAACTGATGCTCTGAAGCCGGTGTGCAACCGATGCTATCGTTCATTTCAAACACAAAGCGAGGAAACACCTGGAATTTGGCGAAGCACCTGAAAGATGGTCCTATATTATGTTTGTTTGAGGCAGCTGGCATTGTAGCTGTGAAACCAGATAACGTTATGTAATTTATTTCGTTATTTGTTAACGAATAATGTCGTTATTTGTTAACGACTAACGCATTGCAGTGTTATAAACTACCTCCTAATAGGCCACCATGCATCGCCACTCAGCCCGTGTCCTGTCAGCTAAATGTAGTAATGTCACTAATAATTATTCAAATGTTCATGCTTTTAATAAATCTTTTTAGCCTGCCACCATATCAGTGAATTTAAACTAATGCTTGTATTCAGAGTATAAGGGGTGTGTGAATGTGTGTGTGTGTGTGTGTGTGTGTGTGTGTGTGTGTGTGTGTGTGCGCGCGTGTGTGTGTGTGTGTGTGTGTGTGCGCGCACATGCGTTTAGGAGTGCACCTCCACTGTAACCTCCACTCATTGTCAGACAGTGTTTGATAACTAAAATATCCCTCTCTCTCTCTCTCTCTCTCACCCTCTCTCTCTTTTTGCCAGTATCAGTCAGAGGAGGATGTCCTCCAGG
Source organism: Ictalurus punctatus (assembly GCF_001660625.3). NCBI lineage: Eukaryota > Metazoa > Chordata > Actinopteri > Siluriformes > Ictaluridae > Ictalurus > Ictalurus punctatus. Next base: position 15,512,491 of record NC_030417.2, on the reverse strand, counting down.
AGAGTTTTTAATTACATTTTTTTTGTTTTATTTTTATACCACACCGTGGTATCGACTTTGGTATCGAGTAACGTATACTTTTCAGTGGTATCGGTACCGACTGCTAGATTTTTGGTATCGTGATATCCCTAGTGGCCAGTATTAAATCTTCATCTCTTAAATCCTCATTTTGTAATCAAAGACGATGTTAATTTAATAATATGGCTTCCACCCTTATAGAATAGCATTTGATCCAGCACATAGTATTATTTTGCATTTTATCTTATCCTATTGCGCTCAGGCAGTTAATTGTGTGCACAGCTTGAACAATGAAGCTACGAGATGCTTCATCAAGGTCATGAAATC